>NW_028270153.1:55849877-56152908 GCF_037043375.1 Chiloscyllium plagiosum | reverse complement strand
TATTTTATACTCATTCCTAGAATTAGTGTGCTACTAGCAAGACCATTATTTATTACCCTTCAGAAAGTGGTGGTGAGCAACCTTTTTGAACTTGATCAGTCCATCTGGTATCAGTAAACCGACAGTGCTTTTAGGAAGTAAGTTCCAGATTTTGATCCAGTGTCAGTAAAGGAATGGTGATATAGTCTCAGTTTGGGATGGTGTGCGCCTTGGATGGGAACTGTCGATGGTGATTTTCTCGTACATCTGCTGCTCTTGTTCTTTGTTGATAGAAGTTGTGGATTTGGGAGAAGATTTGCTGAAGGATGTTTGACAGGTTGATACAGTACGTGTATATTTTACGTGCTGCCACTGTATACCGGTAGTGGAGAGATGAATGAGATTTGAGGTAACAAATGAGATAAAGATCAAGCAGATTACTTTCTCCTGAATAATGTCAAGCTTCTTGAGTATAGTTAGATCTGCAATTACACAACTAAATAGAGGACCACAAAATATTATTGTTAATGGAAACGTGTTAAATGGAATTTTCCTCCAACTGTTTAAGTTTTATATATGATACAAAGAAGATGTTAATCACTTTACTATTGAAACTAGAGTTGCACCTCTGTGTTTGTCAGCCAGTGCTGTAATTGATTAATAGTTCAGGAAGAAGCTGTAAATTCAGCAAACTTCACAAACCCATGTTTTTTGTTTTTTGCTCATCTGTTATGACATTGGAGCAGATCAGTTTTCTTGTAAATCCATAATTATGCAAGTCAAAATGTCTAAAATTAAAAATATTAAATACAGATGCAACATATTGAGTGTGTTGGAAATCTGAAATAAAGACAGAAAATTCTGGATACTCAGGCCCATGCCGCATCTGTTTACATTTTATGTTGTACCAGTAAGTTGTTGTTTGTGTAATCAATCTTAAATAAAGTTATATTTGCAATTAAAACTTGATGTTCTTTTTATGGGAAAATTTATTGTATATTTTCGGTTTTCCTGTTTTAGGGATGATCTGTAGATGAGGCAGTTATTTAGCCAAAGCCATCCAAGTTTGTCAAAATAACTATTAATTGGCTTCCAATATGTGCTGAGTAGCTTGAACTAGGTAATCTATTAGTTTATCATTTTAAATCGATGGCCAAGTTCATAACTCTTGTGGAGTAAGATTCCAGCTATGATCCCGAATCTCTTGTCTTGAAGTCAGTAAGTATCCTGAAACTAACCACAGTAACCATTTGCTGGATGAGCATGTGGATGTTAAGTGAGGACCAACTGGCACTTCTGGAACTGTATTTTAGTAAGGAGACAAAGCTTTCAGGAGGAGGTAGAAAATCAAAGCAAAAAAAAAACAATAAACTATGAAAATACATTGAGCCCAATGTAACTTCTGTGCTTTGAAACACACCTATACTGTGTGGACCTACTTCTTATCCGCACAGACACTTTATTGGTGGGCGGTCACAATACACATCAGGAATGTAATGATTTGAGCTGAAAACTTTATTGTCATGACACAATGTGACCCTACCTGTTAAAGATGAAAGGCTTGGGGGGATCCAAGATGGCGGCGACCCAGTAAGACTGAGTCTATAGTGCTCCTCCCAAGACTTGGGCACAGTGGGTCACCTACCCCCTACCAAGCTCACCAAATCATTTATAAATCATTTATTATAGTTTAGTAATTCAATTAGTTGGGTAATATTACATTTAAGCAACTTTATCCTAAGTTAAAATGACTAAAGGGAAGGGAGCCCGCAGCTCTCAGCAAGCTGGAACCCCTCCCCCACACTCTCCAGCTGCAGCAGAGGCGTCCACAGCCGCCCCGGGGGACTTACCAACAGTAGCAAGTCTTGCAGAAATGCTTTCCAAGCTTGACTCGAAGATCGATGCCTTTATCGTCGAATCCAGAAATCGTTGGGAGTCGCTCTCGGCCGCGTTGCAGAAGCATGACCGTGAAATTGAAGAAATTCAACGCCGAGTCGGAGGGGCGGAGTTAAAGGCCGCGACCTCTGAGACAACCGCTCAATCGGCCGTGGATCAGGTCCGGACTCTCGAGCAGCGAGTCCGGACCTTGGAAAATCATATTGACGACCTCGATAATCGAGGTCGTCGAAAAAATATTCGTTTGCTGGGCCTTCCCGAACGGGAAGAGGAAGGCCAGCTTACAGCATTCCTGGAGCAGTGGCTGCCACAACTTTTAAATCTGCAAGCTGGATCAGGCCAGGTAAGGGTGGAATGGGCCTACCGGGTCGCAATACGCGGGCCTGGCTTGAACCAGCGCCCACGCCCGGTCCTGTTCCGGCTGCAGAGCTACAGGGAGAGGCAGATACTCCTAGAAGCCTCTAGAAATCTCGGAAAAGACCCCCAAGCTATGATCTACAAAGGATCCAAGATCATGCTATTTCAGGACTTTTCCCCGGCTCTGGTTCGAAAGAGGAAGGCATTCGACGAGGCGAAGAAGCGTTTAAGGGACTTAAATGTTCAGTACTCCTTACGCTACCCAGCGATGTTACGTTTTAACCATGAAGGATCCGTATATAACTTTGGATCACCAGAAAAGGCTAAGGAATTCTTGGACTCTCTTAGATAAACTGTAGGACATAATGGATGTTGGTCTGCCTTTCCCCCCCCCGGCTTTGGTTTATATCCCCTCCCTTTTTTTTTCTTACCTTACTGCTTAATATTATCATGGGGGGTGGGGAGAGGGGATTTGATTTTCTCCCCCCCCCACCCCCCCCTGGAGTTGTTTTCTGTTATTATTTTATGTATATATGAGGGATGTATATATATGTGTGTGTGTGTGTATGTATGTATATATATATATATGTGTGTGTGTGTGTATGTGTATGTATATATATGTGTATATATATATAAGCTGGGGGATTTGGTTAATGTTGGTGGGGGGAGGTGGTTACCTTATTCGATTTTACCTCTGTCTTTAGGAGCGGGGTTGTTTTTCCCTTCGTTATTTTGTATTATCATATTTAATTATTATTTGTTGAACTGGTAATTTTATAGTTATATGTTTATATATGGTATTAACATTACCAAATATACCCAGGTGTTGGTAGGGGTGGGGGTGGGGTGCTCACTGTTAACTCTAGCTTTGTATTATATTTGAATTTTCCTCATTTTATTGAGTGCCTGGGTCAAGGGTGGGGCATTGGTTGGGAGAGGATATGAGGGATTTTTGGAGAGGAAGTGACGCCCCCTGGGAACAAGGGGGAAAGTCTCCACTTAGATACATTTTATATTTTTTTTATTTAGAAATAGTTTTTTACTGTATTGTTGTGGGTGTATTAAAGAGGCTTTATTTTTGTAAATTTTACATGTTCCATGCTCGGGATGTTCTGGATAGGGTTCCCCCTCCCGAGGGGTCTCGGATTGGCCCAGAGGATTATGGTTGATCAGTCGGTTAAGTGGTGCACCTGGAATGTCAAGGGGAGTAATTCGCCACTTAAAAGGAAGAAAATATTATCAAATCTTAAGAAGGAAAGAGTTGATATAGCTCTCCTACAGGAGACACACCTGTCAGATAAAGAACACTTGAAATTACGACAGGGCGGATTTGATCAGACCTTTTTTTCTTCTTTTAGCTCAAAAAGCAGGGGAGTTGTTATTCTTGTTCGGAAGAATTTCCCTTTCAAAATCCTAAAGCAGATAAAAGACGAATCTGGACGATATATCTTGATTAAAGCCCTCATAAATGGAGAGGAATATGGGATTTTAAATTTGTACTGCCCCCCGGCACACACCCCTTTAAATTTATAACGGAAGCCTTTTCAAAATTGATGGCTTTTGATGCCCGTCATATAATTATAGGGGGAGACTTTAATTGTATTATGGATCCGGAAATAGACAGGATTCCTAAGAGTACTGCAGGAGTATCTCCCAGATCTAGACAATTGATGGATCTGAACAAAGAATTAGGATTAGTAGATGTATGGAGATGTCTTCATCCACAGGGTAGAGATTTTTCTTTCTACTCTAATCCACATAAATGTCATACCAGAATTGATATGTTTTTTGCCCCCTCGATTTTTTTAAATTCCATATCATCCTGTAAAATAGGTAATATAGCAATTTCTGACCACGCAGCTGTATATATGGAAACTAAGGCGAGGAACAGTGGGACATCCCCTCGGCATTGGCGTATGGACCCCTTCTTAATGAAAGATAGTAAATTTGTAAAGTACTTCTCTCAAGAATTTAAAACTTTTTTAGAAATTAATTCAGGTACAGCTAGCAACCCGTCAATGATGTGGGAGACCATCAAAGCTTACACGCGAGGCTTGATCATCTCCTACTCAGCGACCCAGAAGAAATTAAAAGGAGAACAACAGCGTCTGCTTGAAGCCCGCTTAAAAGCGGCTGAAACAGCATACACTGATAGACCTTCTATTATTAAATTGCAAAGGATTACAGCTCTTAGGACAGCTCTAAATACTACACTTACTCAAACGGCTAAGAGGGAAATATTATTTGCAAATCAAAGGTTATATGAATATGGTGACAAACCGGGTAGATACTTAGCATTTCTTGCAAAGAAAAAAAAGGCCCCTCAGACTATTATGTCTATCAAGGAAAGTACGGGTATTTTGACTCATGATCATAAAAAGATTAATGCGACCTTTAGAGAATTCTATTCTGAGTTATATAAATCACAGGATTGTGAAGATAGGACGAAGAGGATGCAGTCATTTTTTAAAAATTTGACTTTTCCAGACCTAACTCCGGAACAAGTATCGGTCCTAAATGCTCCTCTTACACCCCAAGAAATAGTTGATGCAATTAGGCACCTTCAAAATGGTAAGGCGCCGGGCCCAGATGGCTTTCAAGCTGAATTCTATAAAGAATTTACAGAAATACTGGTTGGTCCACTTATGGACATGTATAACTATGCATATAGTCAGGGCTGTCTCCCGCCTTCGCTGAAAGAGGCAAATATCTCTCTTATCCTTAAAAAAGGAAAGGACCCAGAAGATTGTACATCATACAGACCAATATCCTTGCTAAATGTAGATTTTAAAATCCTCTCTAAAACGTTAGCACTGAGATTAGAAAGGATACTGCCACATATTATAAAGGAGGATCAGACGGGGTTTATTAAGGGCCGTAGATCATCCAATAATGTTAGAAGGGCTCTGAATATGATTCAAGCTTGTCATCAGGGAAAGATACCAGGAGTAGTGGTTTCATTAGACGCGGAAAAGGCATTTGATAGGGTCGAATGGTCATATTTGTTTTACACATTGGAGAGGTTTGGTGTTGGACAGGTGTTTACCAAATGGATCTCAACATTGTATAGTGATCCCAAAGCAGTTGTGGTTACCAATGGATTAGGCTCGGATAGCTTCAGTGTGCGTAGGGGCTGCCGTCAGGGATGTCCCCTCTCGCCATTGTTATTCACGCTAATAATTGAACCACTAGCAGAAGCTATACGAGCTGATCCTAATATAGTGGCCCCAAGGATTGGTACAGGTAAACATAAAATTACCCTTTACGCAGATGATGTTCTTCTATTCCTCAGTAACCCTTTGATGTCCATACCTCGCTTAATCCAAGTTATTAATACATTTAGTGCATTCTCAGGCTATAAAATTAATTTTTCAAAATCGGAGGCTATGCCAATGGGTGGCCTTGCTGTGATACCCCGCTTAGCGGACGGTTCCCTTTTTCCCTTTCGCTGGTCCCTGGAGGGTTTCTTATATTTAGGCATTTTTATTACTCCAGTATTTGGTCAGTTGTATAAGGCTAATTTTGTGTATTTATTGGAAAGGATAAGGCAGGACCTCCAGCGGTGGGGAGACCTGCCAATTTCCTGGTTGGGTAGAATAGCATTAATCAAAATGAATATCCTGCCCCGTCTCCTATATCCTATGAGAATGCTTCCGGTGATGCTGCCGAGGACGGCTTTATGTAAATTATACGGCTGGCTGAGTTCCTTTATCTGGAATCATAGGCGGCCCCTCATTAAGCTGAAGAAGCTACAGCTTCCACAGGCAAGGGGTGGATTGGACTTCCCAGATTTTAGGAAATATCAATTAAGTTCCCTATTAAGTTACATAGCTGATTGGGTCTTGTCTGATCCACAATCAATCTGGTTGGACATCGAGGCTTCTCAAGTAAAATACCCACTTATTAACCTTTTATTCTCAGACAAGAGGAAAATCATTACAGATCACTGTAAAAACCCTATAATACTGAATACAATCAAGGCTTGGAATATAATGCGGCAAAATGAGGGTAATTCACATAAAACATCCCCCTATGCACCGATAGTGGGAGCATGGGGATTCCAACCGGGGTTAACAGATGCCACTTTTAAACTCTGGAGATCCAGGGGTATCTCATGTCTCAGGGATTTATTTAAAGATGGGGTCCTGATGTCTTTTGGACAGCTGCGTCAGAAATTTGGATTACCCAATGGAGACCTCTTTCGATACTTCCAAATTCGAGATTATATACAGAAGAAGACTACGTTATTAGATAGTTTTTATAAATCCGATAGAGAATGTAGTGTCCTACGACCAGTGGGGGTATCTTCCGTCAGTAATATTTATCATTTACTACATGATGAAGTATCGGGAGATATGGATAATCTGCTTAAAACATGGGATCAGGATCTGGGACTAGAAATCTCCACAGAAACGTGGAATGATATCTGGGAAAATGCTAGAAGAATTACTATTTGTAACAGAACCCAGGCTATCCAGCTGAAGATACTTCATAGGGCCCATATAGCACCGGTTCGATTGGCAAAATTTAAGGCAGGAGCATCTCCAATGTGTCCTAAATGCAAAATAGAGGTGGGCACTCTTGTACATTGCTTATGGACCTGTCATAAGATCCGTAGATATTGGACTAAAGTAGCAAGTACCCTGACAGAAATTTTAGGAACGGAAATAAAAGTGGACCCCGTATCTCTCCTCTTGGGCTTTTCGAACTTTCCCTCCCTGGACACGTACGGGAAGAGACTATTTTCTATTCTTTCTTTCTGTGCAAGGAAAAATATTTTGATGAACTGGGTGGCGGAGGGGCCCCCTGGACTTTCAAATTGGCACAGACTAATTATGGAATGTATTCCCCTTGACTTCCTTACAAATATGGTGCACCGAAAGACCGAATTATTTTATAAAATATGGCAGCCCTTTTTGAATTACATAAATACAGATATTTCGGCTATCCTAACAAGGGTTTTTATTTAATTGAGATTACAAACCTGGCTGGTCCGCGGCCCCTCGGGGGAGGAATCCCGCACGAATACGGGTTTTATCATATCTGATGCTAACACATCCCGAGCATGTAAGAGACTTAAATATACACCCTGGTTAGTTGTAGGTTAGATTAGTAGATAGTTGAGTTTTGTTTGTTTGTTTTTTTTTTCTTTTCGGTTTTTTTTTTGTTGTTTTGTTTTTTTTTGTCAAATTTTGGCTATTGTATATTTGAGCTAATTGTATATCAATGTTTATATCTGAGAGTATTGTTTATTTTTGTAAACTTGTAAAAATGTTAAATTTCTAATAAAAATATCTATTAAAAAAAAGATGAAAGGCTTAGGCTTTTCAGAGGCATTTTTCAATTTCTAGTTGTATTTGCTACCTATGTATTGTCACTGTTATTGCATGGCTTTCCACTAAGATAAAGTACATTTATATAGCACTCTTGCTATTCTCTAGCAGTGCCAAAGCACCTCACAACCAATAAATAAATTTTGAAGCCGAGGCACTGATGTTTTGTAAGCAGATGTGGCAGCCAGGTTTCACACAGCAAGGTCTCTGAAACAACACAGATAAATGACCAGACAATCTATTTAGGTGATCATTGGTTGCGGAATAAGTATTAATCAGAACACTTCATTAGTTTGATCAAATGACTGTTCTTTTTGAGAGGCCATTTAACCATTGACAGGCATCCCAGCCAAGCTGGTTCTGATCTCAACTGTAACTGCAATCCTACAATGCCATCAAGAATGGCAGTGCTATTGGTTTGCCTCTGCCTGACTTCATGTTATTGAGTACATGTGGCATCTAAGATGGAATCTTAATTAGGATTTGTTGCAGTATCAAACACTGGTTGGTTAATATAATTTAAATGTTAATCTAACTGTAACTTTGCAGATTTTTAAGAAATCTCTTTGGAATTGTCATTTCAAATGTTGCATGATGAATAATGGTTAGTTTAATTTCTATTACGTACTAATACGTACTAATTGTCCACCAATTGGGATGTGGTAAAAGATACCTCTGTACATCATTCAAAAATGTTTTGAAATGTACAGTTGAATATTTCAAGCTATAAATATATTTATCCAACTTTTGCATCACTTGTTCACCTCTTCTTATCCTTGCCAGTTTGTCCTAAAGCGGAGATTTGTTGATTTTCTTTTTCCTTTGCTCAGACATATCTTGACTTCATTTTTACCTGACTCAATACAACAGTGAAGATGTTATGACTGACAGATGGCACAAAATTAAACTCACTTTGAAAATTCTCACAAACTAGTTTCCCCAAACTCTCCTTATGGCTCAGCAAGTATGTCTATTGAGTCACTGATTGGATCAGTGGGAAACTGATCCCATATCTTTGAATTAGTTGATTTTAATTGAGACAATGGTAGGAGTACTACATTTGCCTTTGTTGCCAGTTAGGACTGAACTGAGAATATCAGCCAAGGTTCCTACTCCTGACTGCTATTCAGTGACTCCTGCTGCACATTGGTGAGTGGAGATGTTGGGTGAGGTCAGGATCAAGTTCCTTTGTGTTGCCCCATGCAGTCAAGTAGTCTGTCGATGTCAGTTGTTGTTAAGGCTTCCACATCAATACTATCACAACAAGAGCCCAAAGCCTTTTGGAGGAGATAGAAAATGGCAAGTAAAAAGTATTTATCTAACAATCGTGGCTAAATTATGCATTGCTCATTTTTCAATGCCTACTGAATATTGTCAGTTTAATTAGTTTAATAATTATACTTCCAACAGCTTTAATGGTAAAATCAAAAAGAAAAATATGCAATGAATGAGGCGAGGGGATAAAGCTTAATTCATTTAAGACCGATGAATGGAAAATGTGACAGCATAGGCAACTTAAGACCGCTTTACTTTTTAATTAAACATTTTACTAAATATAAATAAAACTGGTATGAAACATCTCCAATTAATCAATTGATCAAACATTACATTCTCTCTTGAGCAAGGCTGGAGTGGTGCTATACTTTTTGGAAACTGGAAGCTTCCTGATGAGCCTGATTTAAATCATACTGTATTTATGCTTTATAGCTGCATTTGGATAGATAAACATCCGAAGCCAATTTCTCTTGACATAGTGCCAATTATTGTTATAATCATCAGTTGTAACTCATGATCCAGCCTCAAAGAAATGCAAATTTTGAAAAGTACTGAGTCTCCAATCACCCATCATCAATGTCACCCCTGAAGTCAAACCCCTGATGGTGACTGCAGTTGAAATTGTCAGTACAGTGATTTTCCCAAAAAAAAACCCACCTTCGGATAAAGCCATCAATGATGGATCTCGCATCCTTATAAATCTCTTGGTGGTGGAGGATCTGATCTAATTATTTGGCAGGAATACTTTTGCAGTCTTCCATCTGCATTGCCTCTATGCCAGGCTGATTAAGATTTAGACAGGTGGGCTCATGATTCTCACAGCAGTTAGCCAATCAGTGTGTAATCAAGCCAGAGCTTCTGTGTAGCTGGCAATGTAGCATTGCAGTTCCAAATACTGAATTTGTAAATTCCGTGTGTTACGTGTAGTGTTAGTGGAGTTTATATACTTCGAACAACATCCGATCCACAGCCTAAAATGAAAAGTTTGAGAAAATCCCTGTGCATAACTTATATTTGAAGTAGGCAGTTATCATTGAAAGTTGAGACATTTAAACAAATATCATGAATTTCAATTTATCCATTTATTCAAGTCAACTTTCATCTTGCTAAGACTAATGCATTGAGCATTTTTTTAAAAATCCAATCAGAAACATACAAAATAGTAGCTGGAGTAAATCATTTGGCCCTCCGAGCCTGCTCCACCAATCAATATGATCATGACTGATCATCCTACTCTATACCCTGTTCCTGGTTTTTCCCCATACCTGTGATGCCTTTAGCCTTAAGAACTATATCTAAGACTCCTTGAAAATATTCAATGTCTTGCCTCAAGTTCTTCCTGTGGCAGTGAATTCCACAGGCTCACCACACTCTAGATGAAGAAACTTCCCCTCATCACAGTCTTGCATTTACTCTGTCTAGTTCTGTTGTAATTTATAGGTTTCTGAGATCCTTCTCCCTACCCTTTCTTACTATTACTTACAATTAAATAAGTGTTAACTGCATTTGAAAACCACCTTGTTATCAATGTTGTCATATCTTGGTGTCCACCTCATCAGATACTTGTGCTCAGGCCCTTTCAACAATTGGTATACACATCATTTGTGATAGGATCAGAGTACTGGAGCTAAAGCTAACAATTTATCCATTTTTCAAGGCGGGCCAAGCTTGTGGCAACAAACCAGCAGAAATTTCCTCTAGGAATAACCTAAATGCTAATTCTAAACTGTACAGGGAGGTTCTGTTACCGAAAAGGAAAGTTACTGTAACGCTGGATAGGTCAAAAACTTCCAAGATTGACAAAGTTTTGGGTATTGAGATAGAGAGTTTGTCACCAAAGAAAGTCAAGTTCTGGTTGAATAGTATCAAAGTACAAAACCTGAAAGAAGAAAACAGGAAGGCGAGGATAACACTTCAGATGACACTGTGCTGTTCATTTATATGAATGTCAGATCACAGGCATTCTTAAACTATCAGCTTGCATAGCTGAATGCATTTTTTTCAAAAAAAATAAAGGCCTGGTAGGAACTCTAGGTAAGGCAGATCCTAACAATGATCAATTGTCTCACTTCAAAGTTAGACACAACATTGACTTTAAAAAGGCTCATGATACTGATCAACCAGCAACAGAACATTGGAAACACATTGGATCCTAAGTCATGCCCCATCTGAAATGTATAACTATGATTCAGCACTTTCTTTCAGAGCAATTCCAGATGCAAGTTTATCCTTGAAAATATAATTTGCACATTTAAAAAAAATGTGATGGATATACAGTCAGAAACACCAAATTGGCTTGGGAGGGTGGTGATGCAACTTATTCGCACATGCAAGTAGTATATAAACAGCAATACTGAGATGGCAGTGCCCATATTCAAAAAGTAGTTCCAAAAGTTTTAACAAAACAGTGGCTCTGGGTGGGATGCTGTTTGGAGGGACAGGGTGGACTTGATGGGCTGTGTGGCCTGCTTCCACACTGTAGGGCTTCTATGAAAATTGTTATTGCCCCAACAAGTGCTGCTGGGACTATGGCAAAAAAAAAGTTGCAGTGGTACACCTCCTCGTGAGCCATCTGAATTGGCACTTTATTCCTCATCCTTTGGATTGCAATACATTTGCATTGAAAGTGAGAATGGATACTGACACAAAGATCAGCCTCATGCCTGATCATCTATCCTTTTCTTTGCCAGCAAACGTCAAAGGGAAACCAGGTGAATTCAGATGTAGAAGGTGAACTGGAAAGACAGAAAGGAAAACCAGATTGTGATAAACAATAAACAAAGCAACAGAAGATAACATTGTAAGAGTGTTTGAGGATTGTATTGGTCATTGAAAAGTTACAGATGTGTGAATGGCAGGATAGATGTGTAAAGAGTGTCCCAGATATACCTTTTAAAAATGTCCATCTAGTTAACATTTCAGTGTCGAAAAAACTTTGCATCCTGAAAATTATTGCTTTGAGATTGACGGAAGTATCAGTGATAAGACTACCATAAAAATGCAAAAATGCATAAAAATCAGTTTAGGATAAAATTTCATCTTTTGTTAAGTGGGATGTTGTGAAATTTATCTGGGAAGAATTGTGAGACTCATTTGTCCCTTTTCTAAGCCACCATTCAGGTGGGATCCATAAATTACATCATTATAACATGAATACCAACCTTAATTACAAACCGTGAAAATAAATCATGTTTTCAGGGTGAACCCACCAGCTTCATGAATTCATTTCAATGGAGGTTCAGTTCATGGTACGATTGTAAGATTTTTTTCCAGGTTGTCTCAAATCTCATAGAATCAAACCTCAGGGCAAATTGTCTTTACTGCAAATTCCTGGATATTTTGGTACAAATGAATAACTGTGCAATTGATCTTTTCCAGTAATTTTCTTAATGTAGCACTCATCCAAAAATGATGCTGGCAATCTAGAATTTGTTTTCTTGATTCCCACTTCAAAACACAACATTGAAATTCAGCCTCCAGATTGAGGCATGGTTTAGAATGAATCAGGACGTGAAGTTCATCTTAAAGTGAATGGTCTGTCCAAGCAGGTGATAATTTTGAATGCCATACATTCAATGGTGCCAACACACCTGGAGTATGATATGATGATCCAATATATTTTGACAGGAGAAGATTATGGAAATTCCTGTGATTAAGCTGATCAAACTCCAGAACCCTTGGAATTCAGGACAGGGTGGTTTTTGGGAGCATTGTAAGGCTGGAATTGTTAAATCTGTTATGGTTGATGAGGATGAAGATTTAAAGACAGGAATACAATTCTATGCTCCATCAAAAATGAGAAATACCATGTTTTGATAAATAGAAGCATTACTTTGAATGCCATTCTGTATCATAGAACATAGAACAATACAGCACAGAACAGGCCCTTTGGCCCACGATGTTGTGCCGAACATTTGTCCTAGCTTAAGCACCCATCCATGTACCTATCCAATTGCTGCTTAAAGGTCACCAATGATTCTGACTCTGCCATTCCCACAGGCAGCACATTCCATGCCCCCACCACTCTCTGGGTAAAGAACCTACCCCTGACGTCCCCCCTATACCTTCCACCCTTCACCTTAAATTTATGTCCCCTTGTAACACTCTGTTGTACCCGAGGAAAAAGTTTCTGACTGTCTACTCTATCTATTCCTCTGATCATCTTATAAACCTCTATCAAGTCACCCCCCATCCTTCGCCGTTCCAATGAGAAAAGGCCTAGCACTCTCAACCTATCCTTGTACGACCTATTCTCCATTCCAGGCAACATCCTGGTAAATCTTCTCTGCACCCTCTCCAAAGCTTCCACATCTTTCCTAAAGTGAGGCGACCAGAACTGCACACAGAACTGCAAATGTGGCCTAACCAAGGTCCTTTACAGCTGCAACATCACTTCACGACTCTTGAATTCAATCCCTCTGCTAACGAATGCTAATACACCATAGGCCTTCTTACAAGCTCTATCCACCTGAGTGGCAACTTTCAAAGATCTATGAACATAGACCCCAAGATCCCTCTGCTCCTCCACCTTACTAAGAACCCTACCGTTAACCCTGTATTCCGCATTCTTATTTGTCCTTCCAAAGTGGACAACCTCACACTTGACAGGGTTGAACTCCATCTGCCAATCCTCAGCCCAGCTCTGCATCATATCTAAGTCTCTTTGCAGCCGACAATAGCCCTCCTCACTATCCACAACTCCACCAATCTTCGCATCATCTGCAAATTTACTGACGCACCCTTTGACTCCCTCTTCCAAGTCATTAATAAAAATTACAAACAGCAGAGGATCCAGAACTGATTCCTGCTGAACTCCACTTGTAACTGGGCTCCAGGCTGAATATTTACCATCTATCACCACTCTCTGACTTCGACCGGTTAGCCAGTTTTCTATCCAACTGGCCAAATTTCCCTCTATCTCATGCCTCCTGACTTTCTGCATAAGCCTACCATGGGGAACCTTATCAAATGCCTTACTAAAATCCATGTACACTACATCCACTGCTCTACCCTCATCCACATGCTTGGTCACCTCCTCAAAGAATTCAATAAGACTTGTAAGGCAAGACCTACCCTTCACAAATCCGTGCTGGCTGTCCCTAATCAAGCAGTGTCTTTCCAGATACTCATAAATCCTATCCCTCAGTACCCTTTCCATTACTTTGCTTACCACCGAAGTAAGACTAACTGGCCTGTAATTCCCGGGGTTATCCCTATTCCTTTTTTGAACAGGGGCACAACATTCGCCACTCTCCAGTCCCCTGGTACCACCCCTGTTGACAGTGAAGACAAAAAGATCATTGCCAACGGCTCTGCAATTTCCTCTCTTGCTTCCAATAATCCTAGGATATATCCCGTCAGGCCCGGGGGACTTGTCTATCCTCAAGTTATTCAAAATATCCAACACATCTTCCTTCCTAACAAGTATCTCCTCTAGCTTACCAGTCCATTTCACACTCTCCTCTTCAACAATACGGTCCCTCTTGTTTGTAAATACTGAAGAAAAGTATTCATTCAAGACCTCTCCTATCTCTTCCGACTCAATACACAGTCTCCCACTACTGTCCTTGATCGGACCTACCCTCGTTCTCGTCATTCTCATGTTTCTCACATACACATAAAATGCCTTGGGGTTATTCTTGATCCTATCCGCCAAAGATTTTTCATGCCCTCTCTTAGCTCTCCTAATCCCTTTCTTCAGCTCCCTTCTGGCTATTCTGTATCCCTCCAACGCTCTGTCTGAACCTTGTTTCCTCAACCTTATGTAAGCTTCCTTCTTCCTCTTTACAAGACGTTCAACCTCCCTCGTCAACCAAGGTTCCCTCACATGACCATCTCTTTCCTGCCTGACAGGTACATACATATCAAGGACATGTCGTATCTGTTCCTTGAAAAAGTTCCACATTTCCATGACATCCTTTCCTGACAGCCTATGCTCCCAACTTATGCTCCTCAGATCCTGTCTTACAGCATCGTATTTACCCTTCCCCCAATTGTAAAACCTACCCTGTTGCATGCACCTATCTCTCTCCATAACCAAGGTGAAAGTCACAGAATTGTGGTCACCATCACCAAAATGTTCATCCACTAACAAGCCCATCACTTGTCCTGGTTCGTTGCCAAGTACCAAATCCAATATGGCCTCTCCTCTGGTCGGACAATCTACATACTGAGTTAGAAAAGCTTCCTGGACACACTGCACAAACACCACCCCATCCAATCTACTTGATCTAAAGAGCTTCCAATCAATATTTGGGAAGTTGAAATCGCCCATGACTACTACCCTGTGGCTTATGCACCTTTCCAAAATCTGTTTCCCAATCTGTTTCTCCACATCTCTGCTGCTATTGGGGAGCCTATAATAAACACCCAACAAGGTGACTGCTCCTTTCCTATTTCTGACTTCAGCCCATACTACCTCCAAAGGTAGATCCCCCTCAAACTGCCTTTCTGCAGCCGTTATACCATTTCTAATTAGCAACGCCACCCCCTCTCCTTTTTTACCACCCTCCCTAATCTTACTGAAACATCTGTAACCAGGAACCTCCAACAACCATACCTGTCCCTCTTCTATCCACGTTTCCGTGATGGCCACAACATCATAGTCCCAGGTACCGATCCACGCCTTAAGTTCACTCACCTTATTTCTGATACTCCTTGCGTTGCAGTACACACACATGAACCCATCTCTGTGTCCGCAAGTATTCCCTGTCAGTGCTACCTTCTCCACAGCCTCCCTACATTCTTGGACATCCTGACAAACAGCTAGCCTACTTGCTGGACTACAAGTCCGGATCCCATCCCCCTGCCAAATTAGTTTAAACCCCCCCCGAAGAGTGCTAGCAAACCTACCTCCCAGGATATTGGTGCCCTTCTGGTTCAGGTGCAACCCGTCCTGCTTGTACAGGTCCCACCTTCCCCAGAATGCAGTCCAATTGTCCAATTACCTGAAGCCCTTCCTCCTACACCATCCTTGCAGCCACGTGTTCAACTGCACTCTCTCCCTATTCCTTGCCTCACTGTCACGTGGCACCGGCAACAACCCAGAGATGACGACTCTGTCCGTCCTAGCTTTTAGCTTCCAGCCTAACTCCCTGAGCTCCTGAATGACCTCCCCACCCCTCTTCCTACCAATGTCGTTGGTGCCAACGTGCACCACGACTTTTGGCTACACACCCTCCCCCTTAAGGATTCTGAAGACACAGTCCGAGAGACGTCTCGATCCCTGGTACCCGGGAAGCAACAAACCATCCGAGAGTCTCGCCCATGTCCACAGAATCGCCTGTCCGTCCCTCTAACTATAGAGTCTCCTATAACTAGCGCTCTCCTCCTCTCCCCCTTTCCCTTCTGAGCCTCAGAGCCGGACCTCGTGCCAGAGACCCGGTCACTGCAGCTTACCCCTGCTAGGCCGTCCCCCCCAACAGGATCCAAAGCGATATACTTATTGTTGAGGGGAACAACCACAGGGGATCCCTGCACTGCCTGCTTCCTCCCCTTCCCACCTCTAACTGTTACCCAGCTACCTCTGTTCTCTGGCGTAACTATGTCCCTGTAGCTTCTATCTATCACCCTCTCAGCCTCTCGATCATCAGAATCATATTGAATATTCAACAAGCTCGGACCTAGTGATCTAACTAAACAGCAAGCGTCAATTGACGAGCTGTTTTTTTTTGTGTGAAAGGGATTAACTGTTAATACTACGTGGTATTGCTCAATGTGATTTATCTGTTTTTACAGCTGCTGTAGTGTGTAATGAAGTAAGTGACGAACACATTCAGTTATGACTGTTTTTATAGTCCTGTCATTGCAATCCAGTTTGCATTCCGTCACTGACTCATTGGCAACCATAATAGTTAAAGCTAATAAAAGCGTAGAACAGATAAGTAAAAATTAAATGCCTTAGCAAAGAGATTATTAATTGAAATAGCACTCTATTGGCATGATCAGGTTAAATGCCCAATTAATGACACATTTTTACAGAAAGTCTAAAGGCACCTGGCCCATCACTTCATAACCTATTCACAGCAAGACAATTTCCGTGTCCTTGGGAAGGTAATGACCTTTTCCCTTTTACTTCATAGCACACCTTTAGCACATTAACATGAGAAATATCAACATCCAAACCTTTAAAACCAGATGGTTTCCTAATTGAGTTCTGAAATACCTAAATGCCATGTATTAGTCTGAAATCCCATGTAGCTTGATTTAATTTCTCCAAGTGATGTATGCTACTGTATACGAAGATTTAGATTACTAGCATTTTTAAAACTTGTGGATCAAGCATTTACAGTGTTATGTTTAGAAAAGGGTGTTGGAGCTTTTCCAGTGACTCTCCAGATCCACAGGTTCCAGTTTCAAATGTGGGCTGTTTGTCTGTGTGAGGTGGATTTTTTTTGTGTTGCAGTTGGGTTTACTATCACAGGGCTAGGCTCCTGGTTATTATTCATTCACCCACTCCTGCTGGAAAGTGTTTAGGTTCAGAGCAAAACCAGTTCAGGCTCTGCTGTAATCAAATAGACCCGGGAGAAGGTCACACATGAAGAATAATCCAATGGGTGGGATACCAGATTGTTACTGCCACCCAGGAAACCTTATAAAGAAAATGAACAATCTTGAGAAAAGTAAAGGAAGAGATGTTGGACTTAGCCACATTTACATTTGAATACCAGTGACCCCCAAAGCCAACATATTTAGTAACTTTTCTATTAAAACAAAACTTGCATTTATTTCATATGCCTCAGCTTGATTTATATCCCAAAGAAAGGTCCTGCCAATGAAGCACTTTTGAAGTATAGTCTCTGTTGAAATGCAGCAAATTCAGCAGCCAATTTTCCCACACAAACAATGAGGTTATTGCCAGATAATCTATTTTAGTGATGCTAATGAGAAGGATAAGTATTGCCAATGCCACCAGGGAGAACTGGCTGACTCTTCAAATTACTGCCACAGTGTCTTTTATTGAAAGCACCTGTAAGCATAGATAGGGTTTCGGTTTAGCACCTCTCGGTGAGGGCTACATCTCTGACAGTGCAGCATCTCCTCAGAATCTCACTGAATTATCATCATCACCCATGTGAACATCACACTGGGGGTAGGGATTAAGAAAGGGTTTGTAGTAGAAATAGCAAACTGTACAACTTCTGACGTTGTTAAACTTTATGTTACATCCTGAACACAAGGCATCGGAGTGAAACGTTTCTCCAACTTGGGATAGCGAAAAGTGAACAATGCACAGTATTCCTAGTGGGATAGAGAGATGGGGACTGTGCACGGTATTTCAAGTGCGATAGGGAGATTGGTCTCAACCAATCATTGCCTTGAGTCATTCAACATGTTGTGAGGCTTTGTTTTTATTTAATGTATTTAGCGTTACTCAATATCTTAAGTGATCAAAAGGTTTATTTACTGTTCTTCCTCTTGCCTGTTGAACAAAGAGACTGTCAGAGTAAGAACTGTTTCTGGATAATCATTCCTCAAATAACCTAAGGGCAGTAAACTTGTATAAATCGTAATCCTTCATTTGGTGTTATAAAGGCAAAAAAATACAGAACCTACATTTATCCTAGTGTTTATAAAAATATATATTTCGGTCACAAATTCCCAATAAGTGTGAATGTTTAATTTTTATTTAGAAATACACCAAAAAGGACGTGACTCACTTGATTTAATAGCATAACCATGAAGTGACTTGGGGCATCTCAGTACATCAAAAACACTGTATAAATGCAAGTTAAAATGTAATGGGATTTTGTCGTTCAGTAGTATCCCTACCGCTGAGCCATAAGGACTGTGTTCAAGTTCCACCTGGCACAGGGGTGCGTCATAATACATCCAGACAGTTTGATTATAATGTATAAGAAATCTTAAAACATCATTATTTGTTTTCTGTAAAACTGCATTGTTTATCATATTTAATGTACAGGAAGAAATATAATCCTGTGTTACACAGAGTTTCTCAAACTCTGCTCAGGAATGCAGCAGTATGTGTTAACAGGATTGAAGACACTAAAGAACTGGTTGAGGGTTAACTAATAAGAAGTGCTTTTTTACACACTCCAAGCAGCATTAATGAGATCAGTGGATAGCTGGGCCACTAGCACAGTTCTTCATCCCCTTACCCCAATAATCTGACTTTACAAACTTGCTTTGATCTACAAAGCCCAGTGTAAATCAGTTTGAGGTGCACAGATGGAGTAAATATGGAGATTAACTGTTCTCCATACAGCTTTAGCAGCTAATGCCTGATTAGTGCAGAATGGCCCCAGTTGTTTCAGTGTCAGGTATCAGAGCTAGGCGACTCAGAAGGGGGTAAGATGAAGGCAGTTTCTGTAACAGATACTTATTTCAACCCAGTTGTCTGAAGAGATTATAGGCCTATGGTGGCACATTAGCCATAATCCAAAACTTCTGTGCTGTCCCTTCAATGCATTCAGACACCACTGTTGTAGGCTGAAGAACAAATGGGCAACTCGGACTCTCTGTTGGGGAGTCCGAGGTGTCATGCTGTGGCAAAGAGAATACTGGCTCATTGCATGAGGCTGGAAGAGCGCAAACTGCTGTGTAAATGCCTGATCCTTTAGCTCAGAAGATTAGACTCTCATTGTTTTACAGTGGCTGCACATTCTATTGAACAACTAAGCATTGTGTAGAGCGCAGCTCAGACTGAGATTACAGCTCCCTTTGTTGTTCAGAGCTCTCCGTTTGCCTTGTTTTGAATTTGCATTTTGTGTTTTCCCTAAAAATGTTCATGAAAGTCGATAATTAGTTCTCTGCATGACCTCACAATGTAAAGTTTCCAAGAAGTTTTGAAATCTGTAAAAACAAAAATGGAAAATAAAGAATTAGGAACATTACATGATCTTTGTTTCTACTTTATTTTTAACCTTTTCAAATGCCTCAAATCTGCCTTTAGTCCTGCACCAGCTAATCTTTGTGTACCTGTTATAATCTCCAGCTGCCTGAACCTCTCAACACATTTGCAGTGAGCAAAGGAATGGTTTTCCAAACTGTGCGGCAACAAAATACATTTACTGAATGTGTGGTAATCAAAAGAGTAGAAGCTAAACCAACAGCAACAACTCCAGATTTTTTTTTTGACTTGTGTTATGTTCTTTTATCACCCCTTGCGCCAGCCCCCAGTCCCACATTGAAATACTGGTTCATGTCAGAGTACAGTGCTGTGGGCACAGCTTGCTTTCCATTACCTCACCCAAATGATTATTTCCCCAGACGTGAAGCTGGACAAATGAATATTTATCAACAATTCAATCCTGCAGGATATTGCAGATGATGCCAGGTTCAGGAACTTTTGCAATGAAAGTTAAGAACTACAATTGCCAATTAAGGTGATATCTTAACTGCTGTTCTGATGCAGATTAGCTAACTCAGCATTGGCCATGAATCAGTCCAAGATATTCCTGGTATCTATCGTTCAGTAACATGCATGGGAGGTTTACACATGTCATCTAGTTGGTATATTGAACATCATTTGATTTTCAGAGTTTTATTAGATAAACTGGACAGTGATTTTTAAAAATAAATTAAGATTACAGTTAGGTTCTGCATATTATTCAATGTATATTGCATTAAATGTTGTGTAAAGTACTAGTTATGAATGGGTTGATGATCATATTACATGAGCTCCACCCATTCTACTGACATTGTTCACAGTTTGTAGGAGAAGGAAAGGCATTCTACTTTAGCTTTTGAAGGAGCAGATACATTTGCACCAGCTCCTAATGTCCAAGTAAGTAGACCTAACTAAATGTAGTCGTACTTACTGCTATTTTGCAATAACCTATCTTGTTACCCAAGAACTGTGCTATTTCTGTTGATTCCCCACGCCATGGTGGTATGTGGCCTACTAGTAATCACAAGATAGGCTGACGACAAAAGAAAGCCAAAGGTGGATTGATGGCACTGAACTATCTGTAATATAAGCCACATGCTATAGAGATGGTGAATATCATAAGGTATCATGTGGCCAAGTATTACATTAAAACCTTCAAAAGTGATCAGTTACATTGTATCGGTCTGGTTTAGTGTCAGTCTATTAGAGGTACAGACAGAAGTGGTCATGCAACCATGAAATAGGGAACTTCCAAATAGGAACAACTTATCCTGATAGAGCCCTGTTGGAAATTATGATATACTTCACAAAGAGGCTGAAGCCACTAAATTGGAGTTTGGGATAAATAACTGAAAAGATGATTTCTGAAGAGGGTTGTGCACTGGGAATGGATTTGCAGAGTATAAGGGCATTAGACTTGGTGTTCTGTAGTATAGGGCGTGAGTGGAGAAATGGAGGAGGGATATCATGAAGGAGGAAAGAGTTGGATGATGAGATGCAAACTGAGACCATAAGCTGAAACAAACTAGCTTGTGGTTCATTCATTTGCTGATTCTGTGATTAAGCATATTGTTTTGGAAGTGACTAGATAATAGTGGCTACAATTCAAAAGGATTCCATTGATTACAAAATATTTTGGGACAGCTGAGGGCAAAATATGGGACAATATTAGTACATTTTCTTCTGCACAAAGGACACAAGGTTTTCATTCATTTGTGCACGTGGAAATGAGCACCAAAATGCGGTAAGTGTGTTGTGCTGGTCAGTGATGGTCAGTGTTATATTAAACAATGTTGAGTACCAGTCTGTATTTCACAAATGCAGCCACAGATTAGGACCTGTTATCTCTGTTTTATCAATGCATTATGGACTGCAAAAGTGAAAAAGTGCCAAGTTTCATCTTTCTGGCAATTCTGTGGCACATAGCTTAATTACTGACTTCCTAGTGCCGTCCACTATCGACAAAACATAAGTCAGAAACATGGTTAAATACTCTACAATGCCTAGATGACAGCTCCAGTAGCATTCAACACTATCCAAGTTAAAACAGCCCACTAGATTGGCATCTTATCCACTTCCTTAAACATCCACTTCCTCCGTCACTGAGACAGTGGCAGCAGTACCACAAAATGCACTGCAACAAGTCACCCAAGTCCCATATGATCTCTTTCGTGAAAGAGGACAAGGGCAGCTGAAGATTAGAAGTGCAAACCACACACCATCTTCACCTGAAGTTGTATCATCATTTCTTTGCTGTTACTGTGTCAATTTCCTTGAACTCCCCTCCTAACCACACAGTGAGTATATCTACTGCATATGATCTGCAGTATGATGGCTCATCACCATCTTCTCAAGCAATTATGGACAGGTAACAAATAGCGGCCTTGCAATACCCAGTTTCCATGAACAACAAAAAACTTCTGATCCCTTGAAGATACGAAGGGAAAACAGGACTGAGCTCTGCTCCCTATAGATATGAAGAAAATCTAAAACGGTCTTTATTTGGTCCTACAAATAGAGTTCACACCTGAGTAAGGTACCAAAGACCACCTTTACCTATGGTACTGTACTCTGTGTGAGAAGAGGTTGAAATGGAGCAAACCACGAGCAAGAATTAAAGATGGAACAAAGGTGTACATCTTATGGCTCCCAGCTTGAAACTTTGTTCCAGCAGCACAACCATTGCTTGGCAACATAAGTAAAATCATGCCAAAGGTGTCTGGCATCATCATGTTGGCATGTGGCCATTGCTATATGCCATTATTCAAGGCCACTCTGCTTTGTCTATGATGTAAAAGAATAAACTTAAGTGATTATCCCAATAGCAGTAGTGTGAATTTTACCAGAGTGACAGCAGCTTTTTCTGTAAATGTAATATCTGTCTGTTAACAGATATATTTAGTCAAAGTTTGACAAGAACAGTTGGACTAAATGCATTTCAACAGTAACTATGTGACGTAGACTGCTTTGCAATATCTGAGGACATATATAAAAATGCAGGTTTATTTTTGCTTCTTTATACACTAGCACAGTTAGATCTGTAGCATTTAGTGTCAAGGATGGTCAGTGTTTTCTTGGGTGACGCCAAGACATTTACTGACAACCCAGATGCTCAATGTAAGCACTGCAAGGCTTTATTAGGATAGCTTTCGCTAAAAGCTGCTGTTATCATTAGCCACTCTATTATAAACAGTCCCTGATACAGCTCTGTATTAGAAACTAGAGGTGTTGGCAGTTTTCTGTTTCAAATGTTCAGATTTTTTGGCTTTTGAGCTAGCCCAGATCTTGATAAGACTGGAAGCAAAAAGAAAGTGTTGGTTCAAAAGTAAAAACTCAACCTTCCAGCCTGTTTTTCTTTCCCTCCAAGTTGGTTAAGTAACTCATGCAATGTAGACTGCAGTGTAGGTATTCAACAAACTGCACACCCAGCTGATCCATAGCTTCAAAGCCAAGCTCCATACCTTTGCTATGAACCAAACCCATTGTCTTGTTGCCCTTCACTCAAAGCATCCTGCTGCTATGAAGTGTTTGAAGCTCACTAATAACCTGACTATTGCATTGTCCATTTCTATTCAGCTGGGAGAAGTGCTTAGCGGCTTTGCTTCACATAACAGGCCTTTCATCACCCAGCTTGTTGCTGTAGCACATCAACGAAGTGGAGAATGGCTGGGGCAGGGAGGGGAGGGACTGATTTGACATGTCCCTTTATCATTGGTAATAAAAGCAGCGATTGCTTTTCAGTAGAGTAACCACTGCAAGCATTGCTTCTAATCTGTGTACAGCCATTACTTTGTTTATTGGATGTTGCTAATTCCAAGAAAGCTCCATTACATGGGAATCAGATCAAGTTCAGCTCAACCTGTTGTACTTTTGGGAGTTCTGTTCATTTGACAGATGATAGTAAAAACTATAGCACATAATGACAATTGATTGCTCTTATATCATGGTCAATTATAGAACATTAGTCAAAGGCTCACCTCATTGTGCAGAAGTCAATGATATCAATGCAAAGCACCATTACCTGAGCCATACATTAGATTAAAGGCATTACATAAATGCAATGAAACATCCTGAAGGGACTTCAAAAAGATTTTATCAGACAAGATGTGACACTGAACCAGAAAGAAGAAAGGAACTCACGTGAAATAAAATATATTTAAAGAAGTGTCTTAAAGAACAGAGAGGTGGAGATATTGTAGTCAAAGAGTTATAGATGTTGTGAGGGAATACCAGAACTTGGAGCCAGGACAGCTGAAGACTATTGATGCTGATGCAAAGGAAATCTGCATATTTAAAGGTGGCACAATATTGCAGTGTTATTTGAAGTTAGCTGGGAATGTGTTGCTCAGTTTTGTGACACATTGTATTGACCCTTGAGGGTCATAGATGGAATATGCAAGAGTAGATTAGAGAGCTCAGCAACTTACAGCAGCAAAACCTCATTGTCATATTGAAAAGTTCCATGGGTATTGCCGAGTTGGATTTGAAAAGGTTATGTTTATTGATTGGAAGTGGATAAGTAAGAGTACTGTACAGTATGGCTAGTTTTTTATTACTGCTGTATCTTCTCAGTCCTCTGTCATATTCATTTGTGAAAAGCTGCTGTTTGTGTATATACCTCTGGACCATCTGAGATGTAAAGTAGTAAAGCCATACATGAATAATGGACTCCTGAGTTTTCCCGGTCACTCAGTGAGTACATGTAATATTGTTGAGACTGTGTTGCTGGAAAAGCACAGCAGATCAGGCAGCATCCAAGGAACAGGAAAATCGACGTTTCGGGCAACAGCCCTTCGTGTTCATTTACTATTGCCTTGTGTCAAGATTGTGCCAAAAAGATTTGATTCAGGTTTATGCTGAGTTGTGTCCTCTCAGCTGGAGTTATGTTTGAGGATGCAATAATTGCCTTCAGTGTCCAGTAGATCAGAGAAGAAAAAGACAACCAGTACACTCATTGTTGAAAAATAGCCAGTGTCAATGTCACTAGCCCCCTTCTCCCATAGTTTGTGCACAATGTTCACTTTTCTGTTCAACAATCTATATGACTACACAATAAACTACTGCTATGCACTGAACAGTTGAAACTTGCTGTAGAATTGGAGTCCATTCTCAGCCATTGCCTTTAGGAAAGGAATTGCCAGCAAACAATGGAATAGATGAAAAATTATCCAAAGTGACTTATGTTAAGGATAGTGTGAGCATACTTATCCATATTCTTATGTAAATCATGTTCTGCCCCACAAACGTAGAGGAAAGAGGGGAAAAAATGGAAAAATGTAACATGGGCAGAATTCAAGAAGTTTCTAGCAATAGAATCTCATTGGGAACATCAACCTATCCAAGCTCTCAGCTTCCAAAATACAGGCTATGGAAAATATATTAGTAAAGGGATGTGGGAGAAATACAAGAGAGAGAGTCACACCATCTCCCTGAATAGATAGCTAGTGTTTGTTTATTTATTGTTTATTTGTTTAATAATTGTGGTAATTTGAGTATTCACTAACGACACACAAATGCTGAGTGATGATGTCTGAGGCATGCCCATTAGAAATAATGATGATTTACATTTTGCTGCATAGTATTTTCCCAGTTTATTTTTCACTATTTCTCCCTTATCGAGTCATAGTCATAGAGTCATACAGCATGGAAACAGACCCTTCCATCCAACCAGTTCATGCCAAACATAATCCCAAACTAAACTAGTTCCACCTGCCTGCTTCTGGCCCATAACCCTCCAAACCTTTCCTATTCATGTACCTATTTTTAAACAATATAATTGTACTGACATCCACCACTTTCTCAGGAAGCTCATTCCACATGCGAACCACACTCTGTCTAAACGATTTGCCCCTCATGTCTTAAATCTCTTTTCTGTCACCTTAAAAATGCTCTCCCTAGTCTTGAAATTCTCCATCCTATGGAAAAGATAACTGCCATCTATATGTACACTTCATTATTTTATAAACTATCAGGTTGCCTCTCAACCTCCTGTGGCTTCTCACTTTGGAAGTAAAAGGAGGAAACTTAATGACCTAAATGACAAAGCAAAAGGCTAAATCTGGAAGTCTAAAGTCAAAACAGAAAGTTGGTCAATATATTTATAAAGCGACGATTAATATTATGATGTGGTGGTTTATATATCTTGTGAACTGAAAAATACCAGTCATTACTGAGAATTCAGAAGCTGAGCACAAAAAAAAGATGTTCAATTCATATTTTGCGCTAATTAACAATTAAATTAGTGTGAAATTAATCCTCTTAATGATTCCTTTTTATGGCTGAAAGAGTAACTTGTACTTATATATGGTTACAAAACACTACGCTGCTAATGAAACCTCTTTTCCAATGTAGGAAACAGCAATTTGAACACAACAGTCTCCACAGTCAGCAATGTAATTATCAATAGGTCCTTTATAAGACCATAAGACATAGGAGTGGAAGTAAGGCCATTCAGCCCATCGAGTCCACTCCGCCATTCAATCATGGCTGATGGGCATTTCAACTCCACTTACCCGCATTCTCCCTGTAGCCCTTAATTCCTTGTGACATCAAGAATTTATCAATTTCTGCCTTGAAGACATTTAGCGTCCCAGCCTCCACTGCACTCTGTGGCAATGAATTCCACAGGCCCACCACTCTCTGGCTGAAGAAATGTCTCCGCATTTCTGTTCTGAATTTACCCCCTCTAATTCTAAGGCTGTGTCCACGGGTCCTAGTCTCCTCGCCTAACGGAAACAATTTCCTAGCGTCCACCCTTTCCAAGCCATGTATTATCTTGTAAGTTTCTATTAGATCTCCCCTAAATCTTCTAAACTCCAATAAATACAATCCCAGGATCCTCAGCCGTTCTTCGTATGTTAGACCTACCATTCCAGGGATTATCCGTGTGAATCTCCGCTAGACACGCTCCAGTGCCAGTATGTCCTTCCTGAGATGTGGGGACCAAAACTGGACACAGTACTCCAAATGGGGCCTAACCAGAGCTTTATAAAGTCTCAGTAGCACAACAGTGCTTTTATATTCCAACCCCCTTGAGATAATTGACAACATTGCATTCGCTTTCTTAATCACGGACTCAACCTGCATGTTTATCTTTAGAGAATCCTCAACTAGCACTCCCAGATCCCTCTGTACTTTGGCTTTACGAATTTTCTCACCATTTAGAAAGTAATCCATGCTTCTATTCTTTTTCCCAAAGTGCAAGACCTCGCATTTGCTCACATTGAATTCCATCAACATTTCCTGGACCACTCCTCCAAACTGTCTAGATCCTTCTGCAGCCTCCCCACTTCCTCAGTACTACCTGCCTGTCCACCTAACTTTGTATCGTTGGCAAACTTCACTAGAATGCCCCCAGTTCCTTCATCCAGATCATTAATATATAATGTGAACAGCTGCAGCCCCAACACTGAACCCTGCGGGACACCGCTTGTCACCGGCTGCCATTCCGAAAAAGAACCTTTTATCCCAACTCTCTGCCTCCTGTCAGACAGCCAATCCTCTATCCATACCAGTAGCTCACCTCGAACATCATGGGCCCTCACCTTGCTCAGCAGCCTCCCATGTGGCACCTTATTAAAGGCCTTTTGGAAATCTAGGTAGACCACATCCACTGGGTTTCCCTGGTCTAACCTACTTGTCACCTCCTCAAAGAACTCCAACAGGTTTGTCAGGCACGACCTCCCCTTACTAAATCCATGTTGACTTGTTCTAATCCGACCCTGCTCTTCCAAGAATTTAGAAACCTCATCCTTAATGATGGATTCTAGAATTTTACCAACAACCGAGGTTAGGCTAATTGGCCTATATGAATGTGAGGTGATCGTTGGTTCTTTGGTGGATTTGTGGAGGAACACAGTTGTGAGAGTGTGGAACTTGCTGCCTCTGGGAGTCGTTGAGGCAGGTAGCATGGATGCATTTAAGGGGAACCTTACAGTACAAAAGAGAATGTAATTCGAGGGATATGTTGAATGAAAAGGGGAGGGTGAAGGCTGGTGTGGAGCAAGTCACTGCCCCAGTTGGGCTGAGCAACCTATTTATTCTCTGGTAAATCTGAGGTAAAATTCTTGACTGAAACCATTTTGGTTTGCTAATCAATATAGATGTAGATTTTCCAAGCTGGTTCCTGGACACTTCATTATGTTATCAAATTCCTTTATTTTGATTAATAGTATAATATTTCTGTTGCTGTGTTTTAATGGTTTGTGAAATGAAACCATTTGTTTTTGTTTTTTGCTTATTGTGGTGAAGTTGGTTTCGGAATAATTATTGGTCTGAACATCATGGAGAAATCTACCACTATTCTTTGAACTCGTGCCATAAGATCTTTTCCACACACTTAAGGGACAGGCAGGCCCTCAGTTTAGCATTTCTTCATGGAGCCAGTACTTTGAACAATGCAGCATTCCTGAGTCGTACCAGCCAAAATGGTATGAGCAGATCTGCAGCATGGAGGGAAGTGTACAGAAAATAGCAGAACCCTTAGGAGCATTAACATACTGAGGGATCTGGATGTACAGGTCCACAATTCCCTGAAAGTGGAAACGGTGGCTCAGTGGTTAGCACTGCTGCCTCACAGCACCAGGGTCCCAGTTTGATTCCAACCTTGGGCGACTGTCTGTGTAGAGTTTGCACATTCTCCCCGTATCTGCGTGCATTTCCTGCGGGTGCTCTGGTTTCCTCCCACATTCCAAAGATGTACAGGTCAGGTGAATTGGCTATGCTAAATTGTCCATAGGTTAGGTGCATTAGTCAGAGGGAAATGAGTCTGAGTGGGTTTCCACACTATAGGGAATCTAATCTAATCTAAAATGGTGGTCAAGAAAGCATATGGCATGCTTGCCTTTGTCGGTTGGGGCATCGCATATTAAAATTGGCAAGGCATCTTTGCAAGTCAATATTGCATACAGTTCTGATTGCTACATTAACTCCTGAGTGAGAAGGTTTGGAGAGGGCACAGGAAAGGTTTACCAGAATACTGCCTGGCTTGGAGGGTATTAGCTATGAAGAGAGATTGAACAAAATTGGTTTGTTTTCAATTGAACATCAGAAGCTGAGGAGTGACATGATAGAAGTTTACAAAATCATGACAGGCAAGGAGAGAATGGATAATCAGAGTCTTTTTTTCCCCAGGGTAGAAACATCAATTATTAGGGGTTATAGGCTTATTGTAAAAGGGCAGAAGTTGAAAGGAGATGTGAGAGGCAAGTTTTTACACAGAAAATGGCAATTGTCTGAAATGTGCTGCCAGAGGAGGTGGTGGAGGCAAATACAATAACAGTGTTTAACAGGCATCTTGACAGACATGAATAGGCATGGTATGGAGGCATACGGACCACAGGGAGGCAAAAGATTTTTAGTTTAGAAAAGGTGTCATGTGTTGGCCGAGGCTTGAGGGCTGAAGGCCTGTTCCTGTGCTGTACTGTTTTTGGGACTTCAATCGCAGAAACGTGAGTACTATCCACTGTGCTACATCTAAAACTGAACCTCATGACCTTCTTTTAAAAAAATGTTCCATATCTAAGGCAGTCCACTAATTTTGTAACAATTTACTTTGAACCATAGGGAATTTTACAATCAGCAACCACAAGCAATAATAGATATGTGATTCCTCTTTGTCAGCTGTAAGTTGTGATGACTTGCTTTGTTCCCACAGAAATGGAGACTTCATATTTCCTGAAGATTTGAGGCTATTTCTTATTTCACTAACTCTACTTCTATCTCAGACCTTTTGCACATTTGTCATGAGTGGAAATGTTTTCGAGAGACAGCAGCACTGCGAGAGCTGTCACGAAACTGGTGAAAAAAGGTGAATTTTCAGAATTTGGAGATAAAGCGACTAAACCCAATTCTGTGCAGCCTACATCCATCCATACACTGTTTGTCAGCACAGGATATTTGATAGTAATTAGGATATAAACCTTGTCTGCTATTTTCATTTATTTCTCTGATTGGGGAAGAATATGTTGAACCAGTTTTATTTAAAAAATTATTTGAAAGCAGATAACTCCTCATAGCTGCACTTCTCCAGTGCCAATGATCTTTGAAAATCTTCAATCTGAATGAACTGATTAGTAAATTTAAATAATCACAAATCACGCACTTATTGATCAAATCCAATTTGCATGAACTAGAGATGACTCTAACATCACTGAGTGAATGAGACTAATATTCATAGCAGTTTTGTTCAGGATTCCATCTGCATTAGAGCTCTCTAATTCCTGAATCAGGAGCTTATATGTTCATAGTTAAAAATCACACAACACCGGGTAATAGTCCAACAGGTTTAATTGGAAGCACTAGCTTTCGGAGCGCTGCTCCTTCATCAGGTGATTGTTTGACTGCAAATGTGACTGAAGGATCTGTGCTGTACTCAGGAAGTGTTACATTGTTGGAGATATGATTATCTGGATTGCATCATAAACTGAGGTGAATGTAAAAGATCTCACAGTGTTGCTTTGAAGAAAAGGGAGTTTCTCATGTTCTGGCATGCCTGTCCCTTAATCAACATCACAGAGCAAGCAGCTCATCTGTCACTGACATCAGACTGCAGTTAGTGGGAGTTTGCTTTGCAGACTTTGGCTCTCACCTTTCCCATATTACAACAACATCTGCACATTAAAAAAAGAGCTTTGGAACATCCTCTAGATATGAAAGGCACAGTATAAATGCAAGTATTCTTTTAAACAAAATAAATTCTGTGTATATTGTAAAGCAAGGATGCTTTAAGAGGATGATGTCTGTTAATTGAAGGAATTGGTGCTGGTATTTTTAGAAACAGAAGCTTTTGAAGTGAGTTTACAAAAGGGAGAAATCAAAAGGGACTTCCACTCATGTGGCATGTGTGCATGTTATATGGGGCCAGGATTCAGTTCAATTGTTATTCTGCCAGCATTCACTGGCAAACATGAACAGTGGGCACTTAGGTGAAGTAACAGGTGACATGACTGAGGAATGATAAGCTCTTGTGGATGTGAGGGAGCGAGAGAGGAATGAACCAGCAGACTACAGGTAATAAATTATTAATCAGTACTTGGAGACAGCCAGGATTTTGGGATTAGGAAGTGTTTTGATGAGAGTTTCAAGGTTAATATTTGCTCCAGGCATGCCATGTACCGTTGTTGGAGAATTCAACTGTTCGCTTTGGAAGGGACAACTGTTGCTGCAAACTGTATAATTCTTAACATTTCTAAATGCTCCACTATTTCTATTCTCCTCAGGTTCTACTTTTCTACATGATCAGCTTATGGTTTGAAACATTATTGTTGAGTTACCTTTGTGGGCTAATTTTAGTTCCAGGATTCTGGGTAATCCAAGATGGTGGACGAGAAAAATGTCTGGCTGTAACAGCTCTCCTTTTTTGAGGTATTTTAGGAGTTGGAGATGATTTCCTTGAATTACTGGAGCAGCAATTACTGTTTTATGTGCTGTTGCATTGTATTGGAACTTTGGAGGCAAAACAAGTCAAAGCAACAGAACTTTTAAAAGGGAGAGGAACAGACAAAGGAAGCACATGGTGAGGTCAGTGCAGGAGAGAGAGAGAGAGAAACCCTCATTGCTAAACTGACAAAGCCCCGTGAACCTGCATAGTTACTGCCATTGCTGTTTGAATTCAAGTATCGCTGGACATTGGAGTGATCTGGGAAAATTAACTAACAGTGAAATTCACAACTAATCTTAGAGGAACCTAAGATCACAGCACAGAGACAGATAAGTAGATATTTTAAGCGTGGCCTTACAGTAAGTCTGCAGTAGTGAGTAGAGTATGTTCTTTCTTGATTATATGTTTGTTGAGATATGTCTCTTGATTAAACTTAAAATATAAGCCATAAGTATTAATTTAACCTGGAGCAGTGTTTTATAGAAGAATAAGGCAGTGCTAGTTTCTGGATCTGTCGATTGAAAGAAGAAAAATGGCCTTTAGTAGAGTGATATGCTCTTCTTGTCAGATGTGAGAGATTAGGGAGAGTTTACATGTACTGAGGATCTGCAATAAATGCCATTGGTTGTGAATCCTATCAGATCGAATGGATCGGTTGGAATGACACTTAGAGGCAATGAGGAATTTACAAGAGCAAGGGGATGTGATGGATGGCAGTTATAGGGAGGGGGAAAAGTCGCAGATACAGACACACAGATGAGTTAACTCCAGGAAAGGTAAGTATGCTGTTTTGGAAAATGTAGGGAGTGATGGATTCTCAGGGGAATGTAGCACAAACAGCCAAGTTTCTGGTATTAAGACTAATGCAATGAGGGGTACATCAGGTTCCAAGCGATCGATTGTGTTAGGCAACTCTCTAGTCTGAGGTACAGACAAATGTTTCTGTGGCCAGCAGCAAAAAATCAGAATGTTGTGTTGCTTCCCTGGTGCCAGGATCAAGGGTGTCTTCGAGAGGGTGCAGAATGTTCTCAAGGGGGAGAGGGACCAACAGGAGGTCGTTGTACACATTGGAACCAATGACATAGGAAGGGAAAAGGTTGAGATTCTGAAGGGTGATCACAGAGAGTTAGGCAGGAATTTTAAAAAGAGGTCCTCGAGAGTAGTAGTATCTGGATTACTCCTGGTGTTATGAGCTAGTGAGGGCAGGAACAGGAGGATAGAGCAGATGAATGCATGGCTGAGGAGCTGGTGTATGGGAGGGGATTCACATTTTTGGATCATTGGAATCTCTCTTGGGGCAGAAGTGACCTGTACAAGGATGGATTGCACCTGAATTGGAAGGGGACTAATATACTGGCAGGGAAATTTGCTAGAGCTGCTCAGGAGGATTTAAACTAGTAAGGTGGGGTAAGGGAGTGGGACTCAAGAAGATAGTGAGGAAAGAGATCAACCTGAGACAGGTACAAGTGAGAACAGAAGCAAGTCAAACAGTCAGGGCAGGCAGGGACAAACCAAAGAACAAGGTAGGACTGATAAATTAAACTGCATTTATTTCAAAGCAAGAGGCCTAACAGGAAAGCAAATGAACTCAGGGCATGGTTAGGAACATGGGACTGGGATATCATAACAATTACAGAAACATGGCTCAGGAATGGACAGAACTGGCAGCTTAATGTTCCAGGATACAAATGCTACAGGAAGGACAGAAAGGGAGGTAAGAGAGGAGGGGAAGTGACGTTTTTGATAAGGGATAGCATTACAGCTGTGCTGAGGGAGGATATTCCCGGAAATACATCCAGGGAGGTTATTTGGGTGGAACTGAGAAATAAAAAAGGGATGATCACCTTATTGGGATTGTATTATAGACCCCCTAATAGTCAGAGGGAAATTGAGAAACACATTTGTAAGGAGATCTCAGTTATCTATAAGAATAATAGAGTAGTTATGGTAGGGGATGTTAACTTTCCAAACATAGACTGGGGCTGCCATAGTGTTTTAGATGGAGAGGAATTTGTTAAGTGTGTACAGGAAAATTTTCTGATTCCGTATGTGGATGTACCTAATAGAGAAGGTGCAAAACTTGACCTACTCTTGGGAAATAAGGTAGGGCAGGTGACTGAAGTGGGAGAGCACTTTGGGGCCAGCGACCATAATTCTGTTAGATTCAAAATAGTGATGGAAAAGGGTAGACCAGATCTAAAAGTTGAGGTTCTAAATTGAAGAAAGGCCAATTTTGACTGTATTAGGCAAGAACTTTCAAAAGCTGATTGGGGGCAGATATTCACAGGTAAAGGGACAGCTGGAAAATGGGAAGCCTTCAGAAATGAGATCACGAGAGTCCAGAGACAGTATATTCCTGTTAGGATGAAAGGAAAGGCTGGTAGGTACAGAGAATGCTGGATGACTAAAGAAATTGAGGGTCTTGTTAAGGAAAAGAAGGAAGCATATGTAATAGGATAGATCAAGTGAATCCTTAGAAGAGTATAAAGGCAGTAGGAGTAAACTTAAGAGAGAAATCAGGAGGGTAAAAAGTGGACATGTGATAGTTTTGGCAAATAGACTTAAGGAGGATCCAAGGGTTTTTACAAATACATTAAGGACAAAAGGGTAACTAGGGAAAGAATAGGGCCCTTCAAAGATCAGCAAGGCGGCCTTTGTGTGGAACCGCAGGAAATGGGGGAGATACTAAACGAGTATTTTACATCCGTATTTACTGTGGAAAAGGAAATAGAAGATATAGAATGTAGAGAAATAGATGGTGACATCCTTAAAAATTGTTCCTATTACAGAGGAGGAAGTGCTGGACATCCTGAAATGCATAAAAGTGGATAAATCTAGAGGACTTGATCAGATGTACCTAGAACTTTGTGGGAAGCTAGGCAAGTGATTGCTGGGCCTCTTACTGACATATTTGTATCATCGGTAGTCACAGTTGGGGTGCCATTAGACTGGAGGTTGGGTAATGTGGTACCACTGATTAAAAAAGATGGTAAGGTAAGGACAAGCCAGGGAACTATAGACCGTGAGCCTGACATCAGTGGTGGGCAAGTTGTTGGAGGGAATCCTGAGGGACACGTGTTCATGTATTTGGAAAGGCAACGACTAATTAAGGATAATCAACATGGCTTTGTGCGTGGGAAATCATGTCTCTCAAACTTGATTGAGTTTTTTGAGGAAGTAGCAAAGAGGATTGATGAGGGCAGAGGATTAGATGTGATCCATATGGACTTTGGTAAGGCGTTTGACAAGGTTCCCATTGGGAGACTGGTTAGCAAGGTTAGACCTCATGGAATACAGGGAGAACTAGCCATTTAGATACAGAATTGGCTCAAGGTAGAAGATAGAGGTTGGTGGCGGAGGATTGTTTTTCAGACTGGAGGCCTGTGACCAGTGGAGTACCACAAATATCAGTGCTGGGTCCACTGCTTTTCATCATTTATATAAATGATTTGGATGCGAGCATAAGAGGTACAGTTGATAAGTTTGTCAATGACACCAATATTGGAGGTGTGGTGGACAGCAAAGAAGTTTACCTCAGATTACAATGGGATCTTGATCAGATAGGCCAATGGGGTAAGTGGCAGATGGAGCTTAATTTAGATAAATGTGAAGTGCTGTATTTGATTAGATTAGATTACAGTGTGGAAACAGGCCCTTCGGCCCAACAAGTGCACACCGACCCGCCGAAGCGCAACCCACCCATACCCCTACATTTACCCCTTATCTAACACTACGGGGAATTTAGTATGGCCAATTCACCTGACCTGCGCATCTTTGGACTGTGGGAGGAAACCGGAGCACCCGGAGGAAACCCACGCAGACACGGGGAGAACGTGCAAACTCCACACAGTCAGTCGCCTGATGCGGGAACTGAACCCGGGTCTCTGGCGCTGTGAGGCAGCAGTGCTAACCACAGTGCCACCGTGCCACCCACAAATTTGGGAAAGCAAATCTTGGCAGGACTTATACACTTAATGGTAAGGTCCTCGGGAGTGTTACTGAACGAAGAATCCTTGGAGTGCAGGTTCATAGCTCCTTGAAAGTGGAGTCGCAGGTAGATAGGATAGTGAAGAAGGCGTTTGGTATGCTTTCCTTCATTGGTCAGAGTATTGAGTACAGGAGTTGGGAGGTCATGTTGCGGCTGTACAGGACATTGGTTAGGCCACTGTTGGAATATTGCGTGCAATTCTGGTCTCTTTCCTATCGGAAAGATGTGAAACTTGAAAGGGTTTAAAAAAGATTTACAAGGATGATGCCAGGGTTTGGAGAATTTGAGCTATAGGGAGAGGTTGAATTGGCTGGGGCTGTTTTCCCTGGAGCCTCAGAGGCTGAGGAATAACCTTATAGTGATTTATAAAATCATGAGGAGCATGGATAGGATAAATAAACAAAGTCTTTTCCCTGGGGTGGAAGAGTCCAGAACTAGAGGGCATAGGTTTAGGGTGAGAGGAGAAAGATATAACAGAGACCTAAGGGGCAACCTTTTCATGCAGAGGATGGTACATACATGGAATGAGCTGCCAGAGGAAGTGATGAGACTAGTGCAATTGCAACATTTAAGAGGCATCGGGATGGGTATATGAATAGAAAGGGTTTGGAGTGATATGGGCTGGGTGCTGGCAAGTGGGACTAGATTGGGTTGGGATATCTGGTCGGCATGGACGGGTTGGACCGAAAGGTCTGTTTCCATGCTGTACATGTCTACGACTCTATGACTCTATTCCTTTTACACATGTATGAAATATGCTAGCTGTGGCTCAGTGATAACACTCCTGCCTCTGATTTAGAAATTTAGGCTCAGCCTAGAGACTTAAAACCATAATTTGGATTGTCTGTTCAGTGTAGTATTTAGGGAGTGCTGGACTGTTGGAAATGATGATTTTCAGAGGAATGTTCCAGTCTAGTCCATGTGTTGTCTCAAGTGATAATAAAAGATCTCAAAGAAAAAAGAAATCTGTTTTATATTGAGAAGGTAGAGTGAGAATAAGGGAGTTAGAACGTTAGGACAGTGAGGATGGGTGGAATGGGTGAGTTGGTCTTAACCTCTTTTTTTGATAATAAATATTTATGGAGGTTAGTGGTCCAATGAGGATGGTAATGGAAAAGTTGAGTTTAAAAGTGAGAAAAGCTTCAAAATAGGTTTTATTAACAGAGAAATTGAGTAAGAATGGAAGTGACAATGTTGTAGAGGTAGAACAAGTAATCTCTTTTCTTTAAAGATGAATCCTGGATTGAATTACACCATGGCTTTGCCTGCTCTAGCTCAATCTGAGTGTGTAGCTTGGTATAAACTGTGTTGAAGCAAGTGAATCTAACAAACCGGCTTTGGCATTTCTAATGTTCAACTCAGGAAGTTAGCCAATGAGCTGATGTTGGATAGAAAGCCGAATGGTTGCAATGAGGTTTGGATGTTAGTCCAATTTAGTTTCATTCCCATGCACGTAAAAGTTGAAACCATGTCTGAGCATATTGTCATTGGGTCAACATGAAAAAATGTGGTATGTCCAAGGATAGCAACAAAACACGAAAACAGAAATGAAAATCAGTGAAATGACAGTAGACCTATATAAACTATGTTAGACCACGTTTGAAGTGCCGTGAGTAGATCTGGTCTCCGTATTACAAAAAGAAACTAAAGGCATGGCAGTAAGTAAACCTATGATTTACAAGACTAATATTAAAGTGTGAGTTTATAATTATTGGGAACTATTTTGAACGCTGTGTTCTCTCCAGAAAAGAATGAAAAATTGAACAATGAAAGGATGAAGAATTGGCTTAGTGCAAGTTTTTAAAATTTGTTAGGGTAGATGCAGAGATGTTTCCACTGATGAAGGAGATTAAAACAAGGGGTCATAAACATAAGAGAGTTTCAAATAAATCCACTAAGAAATTCAGAGCAGGCTTCTTTATTCAGGGAATGGTTATAAGATGGAATTTGCATATATAGAGAGGTAAGTAAAATGAACAACAAAGGTGGAGTTTGGGAGAAACTACTGCATGAGAGTGGTAGGATTAGGAGGATATGCTGCTGGGTTGGGATGGAAACATAGAAAATAGGAGTAGGAGTAGGCCATTTGGCCCTTCAAACCTGCTCTGCTGTTCAATATCATCATAGCTGATCAGCACCCTGTTCCAACTTTCTCCTCATACACATTGATACCTTTAGCCCTAAGAACAGTCTCCTTGAAAGTGTTTAATGTTTTAGCTTCAACTGTTTTCTGTAGAAGTGAATTCCAAATGCTCACTACTCTGTAAGTGAAGAAATTTCTCCTCATCTCAAGCAAAAATGGCCTACCCATATCCTTAAACTATGATGCTAGTTCTGGACTCCCTGATCAGTGGGAACATCCTTCCTGTGCTGTACTGTCCAGACCTGTTAGAACTTTGTAGTTTTCTAGGAACACCCCTCACCCCCACCCAGTCTTCTAAAGCCCAGTAAATATAGCCCTAACGGATCCAATCTCTTTATATGTCAATTCTGCTATGCCAGGAAGCAGTCTGGTAAATCTTGTTGCACTCCCTCCATAACCAGAATATCTTCCTTCAGAAAGGAGACCAAAACTGCACATAGTAGTCCAGGTGTGGTAGTATGAGATGAAGAGGAGTCTTGTGTGGGACATGAACAACAGAATAAATGGGCCAAATGTATCTGTGCAGTAATGTAATCCTGGAGGTGATAGCGGAAGCAGAAAGAGAAGCCAATGCTTGAGCTTCTGTGATCATGATAACACAAATAGAAATGAAATGAGGAAATGTGGGCTCACTTCTCTGATAGTGTATTGGATATGGCACTCAGGCATACAGGGCAGAAAGTCACAAGCTGGATTCCTGTGTTGAGAAATCAAATATCAGCTGGCCTTGGGTTCAGTAAATCAGAGTTATGTATCTGATTATCTCTGGTAAGTTAGACTTGAACGTGTATGTGTCAATAGGTCCGAGAATGCCTATGATTCTCCAAATATTGCCATCTACACAGTCAGCGGTAATACACAGTTGGGAACACTTGTCAGCCTTAAATTCCTCTCCAAGTCACACATCATCCTGACTTGGAATATATTATCATTCTTTTAGGATCTCCAGGTGCAAGTTCTGAAATCCTTCAGACATCGCTATGCATGCATCTAGTCCCAATGCATTTTAGTGGTTTAATGAGGTGAGTAATCAATGTTTTCTCAAGGGCATTTAGTTATGAGCAAGATGTGGAGATGTTTCCAGTTCAAGGAGAACCTAGAAATAGGGATCAATGTTTAAATATCTTAGGTTGCCTGTTTAAAACAGGGATTGGTAAAACTCTTTCTTTCATAGAGTTGTGAGTCTTTGGAACTCTCTTGCTGGTAATGTTGGAAACAGTGGTCTTGCATATGGTTAAAGTCATGGTAGATAGATTCATGATAAGTAAGGATTTGAAAGGATATTGGGGTTGCTGGGAATTAAAGTTAAAGTCAGATCAGCTGTGATCCTATTGACTGGTAGAGCAAGCCTCAGAGCTTGAATGATCTACTTCTGTTCCTGTTTCATATGTTAGTCATACAAAGTTAATATTTTCCAAGCTTACACATAAGGAGTATCTACTTGGGTGTGTTATTTCATTTAGATCTCTGCAACTAATATACACCTAACAGTTTGCTTGAAATATCTAGAGCCCTTTTAGATGCATGCATGCAGCAGCAAAAAAACGTAATTGACTGGTTGTGAAATATCTTAGGATATTCTGAAGTTGCAATAATTATTCTATAAATACATCTTTTATTGGCTTTATTCAGTGTTCAAAGTGTATCCTGTATCATCTTATACACTGCAATATCATCACAACCTCCTCTCTCAACTAGCTTAAACTTATTCAATCAATAGGGAGCAACTTGGTGAAAATATAATCAGGAAAGAGGTCCTGAGTAAACCGATGAAGCTACAGGCTGACAGATCTCAAGTCCTGATCATTTCATCCTTGCGTCTTAAAAGAGGTTACACATGAGGTTGTCATGGCATTGGTGCTCATTTTCCAAACTTCACTTGATTCTAGCAAGATTCCATTATACTAGGAAGTAGCAAATGTAACCGCACTACTCAAGAAAGGAGAGAGAGTCTCTAAAACAGGAAATTGTAGATCATTTTGAGGAAGTTGTTCGAATCGATCATTAAAAAGAGATTATAGCTGGTCATTTAGAAAAATTCAGTGTAATCAGGAAACGTTAGCATGGTTTTGTGAAAGGGAAATCATTTTTAGTCAATCAATCAGAGCTCTTTGAAGGGTTAAAATATGCTGTGGATGAGGGGAGCTCTTTGACATACTGTACTTGAAATTTTCAGAAGGCATTTAAAAGTGCCACAGAAAAGGTTATTGTGCTAACTATAAGTACATGGTGCAGGGATAACATATTAACATGGATAGAAGATTGGCCAGCTATAAGAAAATGGAGAGTGTGTCTAACTTCTTCTAATTGACAGAATGTAACGGGGTGGCCTGTAGTAGTCTGTACTGTGGGCTTCAGCATTTTACAATTTATGTCAAGGATGGGGGAGGGAAGGCCTGTTGGCTAAATTTGCAGATGATGCAAAGATGAGTGAAAAGCATTGTGAAGAAGATTGAGGAAGTTGCAGACTAATTGTTATACTTTTGTACATGCACTCAAACTGAGGGAATATAAATAAGAGGAAATGTTTACTTATTCACTTCAGAAGAAAGGATAAAGAAGCATGAAAGAGCATTAGCTAAATGAAGTATGACTGTAGAATTCTGGGGTGCAGATGTTTTGGGCGTTCCAGTGTATGAGTCAGAACAGGCTAATTAGCAGTTACAACAAATAATTGAGAAGACGGATGGAATGCTGTCCATTATTATGAGAGGAATTGAATAAATGAAAGAATTTTATGCTTCAGTTGTGTAAGTTGTTGGTGGGATCACATCTTGAATACTGTGCTCAATTTTGGACTTCTTGTCTAAGGAAATATGTAAATACATTGGAGGCAGTTCAAATAAGGTTTACTAGATCAATACCTGTAATGAATGGATCATCTTATGAGGAAAAGTTTGACAGACTGTGTTTGCTTTCACTGGAATTGAAAAGAGTGACAGGTGAATTGTTTGAAGTATGTAAGACCCCAAACTGTTTGGGTGAGCTGCATGTGAAAATGATATTTCTTCTTATTGATGAGTCCAGAACTAAGCAGCACTATTTTAAAATTACAGGTCTTTATGCAACAGACATGAAGACAAATTTTTTTCAGCAAGGTGAGCCAATTTGGGACTCTGTCTCAGTAGATGGTAGAAGCAAGGTCCATGCAGCATTTTTAAGGCAGAGGTATATAGAATTTTGTTAGTCATTGGAATGAAAGGTTCTCAAAACTAGATGGGAATGTGGCATTCAAAACAGAGCCGTGATCTGTTTGAATTAAAATATTGGGGGGGATGGTGTTATCACTGGACTGTTAATCCAGCAACCCAGATGATGTTCTGGGGACCCAGGTTCAAATCCTGCCACAGCAGATAGTGGAACTTAAAATCAATTGGAAAAAAAAACTTCAGAATTAAGTGTCTAATGATGACCAGGAATCAATTGTTGGGGAAAAATCCATCTGGTTCACTGATGCCCTTTAGGGAACGAAACAGCCATCCTTACCTGGTCTGGTCTATATGTGACTCCAGCCCCACAGCATTATGGTTGATTTCTGGGCAATTAGAGATGGACAATAAATGCTGCTTAGCCAGCAACATCTGTGAGTGATTTTTTTTTAAAATGATGTCGAATGTTCAAGGGACTGAGTGGTTTTCTTCTGCTTTTAATATATACCTTCACTTTCAGAAACAGAATTTGTTCCTGTCACTCTTTGTTTACTTTTCTCCTCTGGAGGGTCTTCAAAATTTGTACTACATTAAACATGCAGCATAAATTCAAGTTGTTATTTAAATACTTTTAGTGACCAGAATTAAACAGAATACTGTACGTCTCTGGAGGTTATGCATTGGTATTTTCAGTGCATTATAAATCCCCAGTGTAACCTCCAGAGACCTATAGATAATTTTAATCATGTTATAACACATCTCAGACTTGATTTGAACTCAGACCTTCTAGCCTATACATCGGGACACTACCAATGTTCTGCAACATTAGTCCTGATTCAATACCTAAGCGCTCTATGTGATCATTTACAAATGATAAGGTTTTCATTATTTTAAGGTTTTCTTTAAGTCTTCATTTTCAAATGCATTTCTATTCATTTTTAACTTAAAATTGTCATTTGTACAATGAGTATACAAGACATTGCATTTTTCAGCACTGAATAGATCTGCTAAGTCCCACAGAAGAATCGGTGCGTATTGCTATGTCCCTGTCCTGGCTTCTTTCAATATTTTACTGTCATCATACTTTTTGGTCATTTTATTGTTAGGTTCAATAATTTAGTGTTTAATGAAGATTGAAAATCGTAGGATCATAGAATGTTTGTGACACAGAAAGGGGGTACTTGTCTCATCGTGTCTGTACTGGTTGAAAATAGAGTCACCCAACCACTCACTTTCAGGCATTTGCAGATTACAGCACTTCAGGTGGAAATCCAGATTTTAAAAATAAATTAGAGTGAATGGAGCACAGCCCCATGGAATCTTACTTAACAGCAGCCTTTTTTCCGAGCATTCTCGCCTGTACATTCTTTATCCTATTTGTGAGCCAGATTTTGAATCAGACATATGGCCAACTTAAATTGCTGTAGTTTTTAGTTTAATGAATATCCTTTCAAGTGACACTTTTGTCAACAGCCTTCTGATAATAGGGTGTGCTTGAAAATTGCTATACCATTTCCAAAGACATTAAGAAGGTATCCTAGGCTTGGTACCTGAGTCTTCCAAATTCATGCTATCTGTTTCTCATTAAATACGTATTATACAGGAATTCTTCCAGATTACCCTCAAGAATAGTTTCCCCTATTTTACCTATTACTGATGTAAAACCAATCGACCAGCAGTAACCTGGGTCAGATATGTTGATCTTTGTAACTGTTCAAATCCCTGACAATGTCTCTAATGCTTAATGTTCCTTTGAGCCTCGAGACAGCACTCCACAGATTTCCTCCCTGCTCTCACTCAGAGTTTTATAATTTATGCTGTTTGTTCCAGGATATTTGTTGGTAATAAGAATTAGAAACTGGAATAGATTGTTTAGATCTTTGTACCTGTGCCACAATTCAAGGTAATTGTCAAAAAGCCCTTTTTCATTATCATGGAAGTTCTACAAGATATTGTGTGAGGTATATAGATTAGATACCATGTTAGTGTCAATCTGAATATTGAGTATTGCTCAGAAGCATTTGTGTAATATCAACTGATTATGTTCTTCAGTTTCAGAGCCACCATTAAATTAAAAAATTGAATTTCCAGCCTAATTACAGTATAGTTGTTATGTTTTTGTACAATCATTGGTAATAAACCTTCCATGCCAATAGTTATCCTTCAATTGACATTAACAAAATAGATGATCTGATCATTAACACATTACTTCCAGTGGGAGTTATCTGCAGACAAACTGGTAAGTACATTCCCAACAATATAAGTGTAGCTTTAATCCAGAAATGTTTAATTGGTTTCAGAGCACATTGGGATTTCTTTGATTATGAATGAAATAAAATATATTTTGCAGAGCAAGATGCTTCAAAGCCAAAAAAACGAAGCTGACCTGAACACATTCAATCCATGTGTCATAATACAATTCACACTAAGTTTAGATTTCAGTGCTACTGTCAATACAAACAGGATAGTAGAATTTCCTATTGACAATATTAAGGGAATTTACAGAAAGTGGTAAAGGGCTGATCATTTAGGTCTGAGATGAGGAAACATTTGTTCACTCAAAGGGTTGTAAGTCTTTACTGTTCTCTATCCCTGGGGATTGTGAATTTTCCACTGTTGAATATGTTTAAGGCTAAGATAGAAAGATTTTTGATCTCAAGAAATCAAGGGAAATTGTATGCCCATGGGAATTTGGAATTGAGACTGAAGATTAGCTACAATCTTACTGAATAACGGAGCAGGTTTGAGGAGCTGTATCATCAAAGTCTTCTCATGTTTCTTACATGCTGAAAATTTTAGAAATGAATAGCATGGTTTTTATTTCTTTCCAGGTTATTAGAAAGTGACAGACAATTATTATTATGAATGCCCTATATAAATCAATTTCTTTTAAAGAGCTTTTGCTTTCTGTGATGGCTGTTCTAAGCTGAGAATTTTCACGAGAAAATTAAATGGTTGACTAATATTTAAGAGAACAGTATTTTCTTTAAAGAGAGCTAAAGCAGCCGTTTACAAGAAGGTAGTAAATGATTTGAAAGTCATCTGGTTTCTGCTATGGTTCAGTAGGTTAATGCACCATGTGATGTGACACTGAGCAATACAAGTCAAGATTATTCTATGTTTCATTGCTGCTGTCGTGCATTCATTTATCTGCACAACCACATTACCTAGCTCGGCAAAACTCTTACAAGCTGGGTACCTTTGCTCATGCAAAGTATAAATTGATATCTGCAGAGCCATTGAATGTACAAGTGACCATTTTATTTCGGCCACCAGTGAGCTTTTCCTCACTGACAGTGTGTTTTACATTATTGGCCTACATTGGTCACCCTGTCAGCAGGAACTGGTTGTGGCCACAACAATAAATTTGCAAGCATGTGCTCATGATTAGTTGAATAGTCAGTTAACTAATTAATTACAGAGGTAGCTCAGGCAAATAGCATCTCTCAAACCTGGATTAACATAGGAGAAATAATGGAATAGCAGTGTTTAATGACATAGGGTCGGAGTAGGTGGTGAGAGGTTGGTGTGTAATATAGGCACCAGCATGTTACTGTCCTGTTTATTCAATGTATTTTTATGTTATTCTAGAATTGTCACTGGAGCTCTGAATCCAATCCATTGCATAATGGTGCCAAAGTTGGGGAACCCCTGTTCCTGGACCAGGAAGGATAAGTACAAACATATGAATTAGGAACGGGTATGGGCCAGTCAGTCCCTAGAATCTGCTCCATCATTCAATATGATCGTGGCTGATCTCTTTGGTGCGTTGAATTCCACATTCCCTTCTGCTAAAAATCAGCTAGATCACCAATAATCTATTTATATTGAAGTCAAGTCACAGCTCCAGAAACATAGGGCCCCCTCAGTTGACAGCATTCCTGAGATAAGCTGAATGTAACTCTGAAACATTGTATCTGTTAACACCAGATCCTTTACCTTTTTCTTGGTTTCCTGTTCTGACACCTGTTCCTGTAGTTCAGTGGACTTCAGTCGCAGATGAACATAGCTGCAGATGAAATTCCCAAAACATTATAAACCTTGATATATGATGGCATCAGTATTTGGACCATTCATACATAGTTTCTCATTAAGATAGCACAGTCTGCTTGTGCTTACAAAGAAATCAGCTTTCTCAATCAGAAATCAATGTGCAGCATCATGTTGGTGCACAAGAGCTTACGTTCAGAATTTACAGTCCAAAAATACAAACTTAGAATTAACTACAATGGACCCTGGAATGTGTTGCTAACTAATAAAGTAGGTGTTGATTCTCTATGTGTCTTGAAGAGTACATTAAATTAGTTCTTGAAAGGGGCAGAGATTGCAGCTTTCAGAAGGTACACATTCATACAATCTTCTGGATGAATTTTCAAAATCGTCTGGACAGAGACAATTGGACAGAGGAATTTTACAGAGCCCATTTTCCCGTGACTAACACTGTGTCTTTTTCTTTGATTTAACTTTGCTTCTCAGTGAAGATTGTATGGCCATGAGGAAGGCAATGGTCACTGGATAGCATAGGTCAAAACGCTTCAATCAACATGAAGTGTGGGGTAGGCTGGTCTTTTCTTAACATTTAAGTTCGTATCTTAGTAGGTGTGATCTTCACTGATAAATAAACCTAGTTGGCTATTCGGTGGGGTTGGAGTAATTTGTGATGAAACAGTCTGCTCACTGTCTGGACTCTGTGGGAAGAGTGACTGGATGCAAGAGCAGATGCAATGTCCACTTGATGAGATCCTTAATAAGGGTGTCCATGAAGTTGCATTGACCTCATCCTCTGCAGGAAAAAAAATGAAGAAAATCAACTGCAAAAAGCCTCATTTTTAGCCCATTAATTACTTGATGGTCATTTACAGTCTGAATGATGTCAAAATATGTTAAAACCATTTATTGGTTAAACAACATGACATTATTAAATTAAAAATAACTTCAATTCGTGTTCAAAAATGATGAGAGAAGGGATAATTAAAATGTTGCAGATGAATTCAAACTTCACAAGGAATTACCAGCTAACACCCTAGGGGTCATCTGGTGCAGTGATAGCATTCCTACCTCTGGTCCAGGGAATCTGACTTCAAGTCCCATCTGCTCCAAAGGTGTGTAATAATATTTCTGAACAGAGCGATTAGGAAAATATCTCTACCAATCAATGCCCTGAGATGAGCACACATACAGATAGTAATGACACTATCCGTGATATCCTCACTTTCCTATCATGATTGACCGTTCACTCCCCACCACACCTCATATTTAGGACAGTTCGCTCCTCCATGTGCCTGGCCACTCCCCCAATCCCTCAATTCCCCTAAATTTCTCTCTGTCTCCTGATTTCACTTGCAACCCCACCACCGACTCCCCACCTTGCCACTCTCAATGCAAACTGGAAATTTTCTGCTGCCGAGGACCATACACTTAAACAAGGAAAACCACTGACCTTACACACAAAGCTAACACAGCACATTTGAATAATAATGAATTGGATGCTCCAAGGTCCTTACATGTTGCGATCTCTCCATCTCAACTCACCTTTAGAGAATTGAAATTTCACATCTTGCCTAATTCAGTCAACCCTTGGGACCACATTTCCCTCTCTTCTGAGCTTCATAAAACAAATATCCAAACCCACTCCTGCAAGCAAAGATCAAAAACCAAAACAGAAAAGACTGGAAATAAAACAACAGGCTTCTTAAATTCTGTGTGTATATACTATTGCCATTGGGAGTGGCAGGAAGGATGCAGTTCAAATGAGTAGATCGGGAATGAGGTGGGAACCGTGGAACTGGCCCAACCCAACAGTGCTCCCATCAATTCTATATGATTGCTGAGGGAATGCTCATCTTGTGTGCTTGAGCTATCCTAATGACATTGTTCTCCATGTTAAATACTTTGTGGGTAAATGTCTGGTTGACAACAGTGATTGTGAAACGACCAAAGACACTTTTGCACGGTTTATGCTGGAGAATTTCCTCACTTCACTTCAACACATTTCTCTCCATTGCCAGTCCCCTTACACAATCCCTCACTTTGAACAAATGTTTAATTAATTCTCCTAATTTAAAATGAATAAAACAAACAAAAATGTCCTTTTGCAGTGAGTAGGTTTTCTATTTCCTTATGATTATGAAATTCCACAGAACAGTTTTCATATTAAAGAACGCAAATTCTATTCCTCATTCTCAAAGACTCCCTAGGTTTGGCGGATATGTACAAAGTTGTTGTAATGCAGAGTAATATTTCCAAGTGTAATTGAAATCAATGTGAAAAACAATTTGTTTTGTGCAAAGGTATCACAACATCCATTACCATCATAGCTCCTCCATGGATATTTTTACGTACTCCAATCATTGCCATAACAATATAAGTGATGTCCTTCTCCTTCTCACTCTTCCAGTCAAATTTTGCTACATGGGAGCACCTAGTCACAACTTCCTATTTAACAGTTATAATGTCCTATACCATGAACCTTCATAAACTTTGTGTCATTTCCTTATATTTGTGTCCAAGGTAGAGCAATAACTCTGGCTATTGACCAAGTTGATGGAAATGGAGAACAAAGAACAAAGAACATTACAGCACAGGAACAGGCCCTTCAGCCCTCCAAACCTGTGCTGATCAAGATCCTCTATCTAAACCTGTCACCTATTTCCTAAGGCTCTGTATCCCTTTGCTCTCTGCCCATTCCTGTATCTGTCTAGATACATCTTAAATGACACTATTGTTCCCACCCCAACCACCTCCGTTGGCAATGTGTTCCAGGCACCCACCACCCTCTGCGTGAAGAACTTTCCACGCATATCTCCCCTAAATTTCTCCCCTCTCAGTTTGAACTCATGACCCCCAGTAATTGAGTCCTCTACTCTGGGAAAAAGCTTCTTGCTATCCACCCTGTCTATACCTCAATCAGGTCCCGCCTCAACCTCGGTCTTTCCAATGAAAATAATCCTAATCTACTCAGCCTCTCCTCATAGCTAGCACCCTCCATACCAGGCAACATTCTGGTGAACCTCCTCTGCACCCTCTCCAAAGCTTCTACATTGTTTTGGTAATGTGGCAACCAGAACTACACGCAGTATTCCAAATGTGGCCGAACCAAAGTCGTATACAATTGTAACATGACCTGCCAACTCTTGTACTCAATACCCCGTTTGAAGAAGGAAAGCATGCCATATCCCTTCTTGCCCACTCTACTGACCTGCGTTGCCACCTTCAGGGAACAATGGACCCGACCACCCAGATCTCTCTGTACATCAATTTTCCCCAAGACATTTCCATTTACTGTATAGTTCAAATTGAATTGGATCTTCCAAAATGCACCACCTCGCATTTGGCTGGATTGAACTCCATCTGCCATTTCTCTGCCCATCTCTCCAATCTATCTATATTCAGCTTTATTCTCTGCTAGTCCCCTTCACTGTCTGCTACTCCACCAATCTTAGTGTCAACTGCGAACTTGCTGATGAGGCAACCTACACCTTCCTCCAAATCATTTATGTATATCACAAACAACAGTGGTCCCAGCATGGATCCCTGTGGTCTCCATTTTGGGAAGTTCTCTTCCACTACTACTCTCTTTCTCCTGTTGCCCAACCAGTTCTCTATCCATCTAGCTAGAACATCCTGGGCCCTATGCGACTTCACCTTCTCCATCAGCCTACCATGGGGAACCTTATCAAACGCCTTACTAACGTCCATGTATGTGACATCTACATCCCTTCCCTCATCAATCAACTTTATGACCTCTTTAAAGAATTCTATTGGGTTTGTAAGATGTGAACTTCCCTGCACAAAACCATGCTGCCTATCATTAATAAGCCCATTTTCTTCCAATTAGGTATATATCCTATCCTTCAGTATGTTCTCCAGCAGCTTCCCGACCACTGACTTCAGGCTAATTACCTGGATTATCCCTGCTACCCTTCTTAAACAAGGGGACAACATTAGCAATTCTCCAGTCCTCTGGGACCTCCCAGATGATTTTTCCTTATAAATTAGAAAATAAAGAAGATAAGCATCATTTAATTGTGGTCTTTTCCAAATTTCCATAGGAGGATGACTTAACCAAACCATAAATTTTGAGGAGTGCTTTTACAGCTTGTTGGTGCTTCACTCATGTCATGGAATGATAGGAGAAATTATATGCCATTTCCCACTTGCTATATCCTGATTTTAGTATCACCTCCTTCATGGTATTATTGCTAAAATCAGTCTGTAAATACATAGGCCATTGCTACTGAGCTTTCTAACTTAGATGACAGTTAAGAGAAGCTTTGTCACAGAGAAAATGTTAAAAAGCAATCAAAGTGTTCTTTTTTGTGCTTATCTCTTACAGTGATTAAATAAAACATGTTGGCGAGACTACATGGTTTGTTTTACTGGAACTGTAAGAAGTCTTTAAAAGTATCCATCATGATGAATACAGGTGAGCTGAGTAGCACAGAGAATTTGCACACACAAAAGCGTTATTTTGTGTGCTGGAAGACATTTCTGATGCTTAAAGCACGTAATTTAAAAGGACTATGCGGTTTATTTTGGCGGATCTTGTGTAATATATTGAAGTTTTTTTTAAACTTTGGAACAGTTACAGGGAATTTTCCAAAACCTGCATAAAGTCAGCACAGAATTTCATGCCAGCAAACATTGGAAATTTGGGATTGGAAGAAAGCTGGCAATCCAAACTGAGAACTGAAGATGGGTCACTGGACTTGAAACGCTAACACTGTTTCTCTCTCCACAGATGCTGCCAGACCTGCTGAGTTTCTCCAGTACTTCCTGTTTTTGTTAACTCAGACTGAGCCTAGGCTAATTAGATTTGAGAGTGCTGAACATTAGTCAAAGGATGTATGTTTCACCTTCATTATTTGTGAACATTGTTGCTGGTATTAAAGCCCATTTACTCAGTGTACTGCTGTTACTAAAAGAATCATAGAGTCATACGGGCCCTTTGGTCCAACTCATTCATGTCAACCAGGTTCCTAAACTAAACTAGTCCCATTTGCCTGTGTTTGGCCCATATCCCTCTAAACCTTTCCCATCCATGCATCAATCCAGATGTCTTTTAACTATTGTAGTTGTACCTGCCTTTACCATTTCCTCTGCCAGCTCATTCCCTATACACACTATGGAGGAGATAATTAAATCAGACAGTGCTGGAGAAACTCAGCTCATCTGGCAACATCTGTGGGCAGAAAAACTGAGTTAACATTTTGAGTCCCCTGACCCTTTCAAAGTTTTGGTTTCATTGTCAGTCTGTATTAAGTTAATTGGTTGGAACTGGGCTGGACTTAGAAAACTATCATTGCTGTCAGTGCATCTCGCATCATAGAGGGATGAATAAGCTAGGATTCCTGTTTGGCGTTGTTAACTGATACATCATGCCAACTCAGAGCTCATCATATCCATGACTCACACCTCCTGCTCCCTTCACCCAGTCCCATTAAATTGCTGACCCACCCAGCTCAGGGGAAGTATACATTCTGAAATGCCACCTCCTGTTCCTCCACAGCTGTTGCCAAACCTGTTGAGAATTTTCTGATTTCTATTCTTGACAAATATTGCTGCATGACCAGTGGAGAGTGTGAAGCACTTTGGTAGTGGCAAACTGATGCAGAGCTACTGCAAGATTCCTAATACTAGAGTCGCAATTTGCAACTCTGAGTAAGAAAGATTCACTTTGTTACAGCGAAGGCCATAAACTGACCACTGACAGCCACATCTGAGTTAGGGGTTAACACTGTTAAGCAGAGATCAATAAGCTTTGTAATAAACAATTGATACAAATTCTTCATAAATGAACATTTCAGCCAGGACCGCTGCACTCATTTCATCCACAAAGTGTCCATGGCATGGGATGTTGTATAGTTTATTTTAAATTAAGTTTGTTTGAAATCTTTCCATGTCATCTCTGTGATCTTTGCCAGCATTGGGGGATAGCAGTGCAGTGGTGGATGAGAGAAGTCCATAATGAGTCAATACTGCCACTTCACATGAGAATGGAGCTCCTGGCCACCAGTTCTTTTCAGCCCTGGAGGAGACTGCAATACAATCAGTGTTTACTTCTCAGTAAAACCCGATGAGAAAGGAGACAAGGAGCAGAACACACTCGGGCAGATAAAACGCCACCAACAGCAGAGGCGGGCAGAACACTGATGATAGGAAACTCATGAGCAACTCTGAGCAATGGTTGATAGAACTGTCACAAGTTATAGGCTCCACAATCGACAAGACGGTTGAGCAGAGGGGACGCTGTGGGCAGTATTGACACATTATGGATACCTCTTATCCTTCGTTAGAGTGAGCGCCGTTCATAAAATCCAACAGAAAACCGACAGGTGTTCATTACAATAACCAAAATATTCCAAAATCCTGACGAAGGAAAGATCCGGAGAGATTTCATTTTAAAAAAATCTATAAAGGGTCCTGTGTCATGGGCACTTTGTGAACGAAAGAAGTGTAGCAGTCCTGGCTGAAATGTCAGTTTAATCCGAAAGGATTTGGACCAAGTGTTTAGCACGAAGTGGAACAGTTCATTGATCGTTTCCAAACACTGTTAGACCCAAGTCTAGATCAGAGCGGTGCTGGAAAAGCACGGCAGGTCAGGCAGCATCCGAGGAGCAGGAAAATCGACGTTTCAGGCAAAAGCCCTTCATCAGGAGTGCTGCCTAACCTGCGGTGCTTTTCCAGCACCATTCTAATCTAGACTCTGAGCTCCAGCATCTGTAGTCCTCACTTTTGCACTGTTAGACCCAAACTTGGAGCTAGCTGCATTGTAATGGTTTCAAATGTTCATCATATTCTGCGTTGCAGCAACAGGATGGGGAATTACTTTTAGATGGTGTTGTATTTTAGAACAATCCTGTTTTCTCGAGTCTAAAATAAACGGACCGACCATCCTTGAGCGGTCCAACTGGTGGTTAATCGGTTAGAATCGACTTCCTTCGCTGTTTGCTGTACATCAACGGAACAGAGTATCAATGTAACATATTTAAAGGAGTTCCAATTAGAAGCTCTGAGGGCCTGTCTTTGAGAAGGATTAGCGTTGATATGTTTGTCACATTGTCATGCCTCTGCCTGGAAGTTCACTCGATGCTACAGAAATTCGCCGCGATGACAACGCCGTTCTCATTCTAAACAACAGGATTTTTTTTTGGTTCCCGTTCGCTTTCCTCTGGGTTTCGGTCGAGTTTTATAATGCGATCGGGAAAACGAGAAGGAACATTACCGACTTAGCTGCAAAAATACAAGCCACTGACAACTTTAACCACAAGTCAGCGAGTTAGGGTCAGCAAACAATTTGAGTGGCGAAAGTGGGAAACAGAATAAAATCGCTCTTGTGTATGTACCTCGGCCCTTGACATCCAACCGTTTTAACTATTTGAGGGCATTTGTAATACCCTGAAACTTTATTTTTAACAGAAGAGAATTTTTTTATTTCACTGGCTGGTTGAAATCCGTTTAAAAGTGGCTTTGAAGGAAAGAGGTGATGAATTTGCTTCTTGGATTAACATCATGAAATGCCCTTGTCTGTGTGCCTTTAGACCGTGTTAAAAACCTCTTGACGGAGTGTATGTGTGTTTTCAAGTTTGAAGTGAGTCGTGTTGTGCTGTGTGAGAGCCCGGCTTCTGAATGGTTAAACCTCACTAATCACATGTAAATAGCATTGACACAGCTCCTGTCAATCATCCCAGGGCTCTCCAATGGACTGGACAGAGGGGGATATATAGAGACAGAAGGGCGATTGGTTTGATAGTGTGGTTTTTTTTTAGGCTGTATCGCATTATGGCTATTCCTCAGCTGGGATACGGGGATGTGGTCACTGCCGGCAAGGCCTCTGCTCTGAGCGGTCTGCCGGCTGTGTTGGTGGAGAGACAGGCGGCGATGCTGGCCTCTCCCGGAGCTTCTCTCAGCCTTGGAGTACCCCCACCTCTCCATGCTCTCCTAGCCCGGTATCCAGGTACATATCCGATTCCACAAGGATACAGCCTCCAGCCTTATCCCGATCTCAGGCACCTGTCCCATCTGGTAAGGAAGCTGTGCCCATTTGTATTGTAAAGAGTTTGAACTGTAGTTTGCTCTCAGTCTGGTAATTAATCATACTTGCAGCGGGAACAAGGCGAGATATTTCTCAGAGCGAGGGAGCTCACTGATGCCCTGTCTGTGTCTGACTTCAGCACTTCCACTCTGCCCCACTTCGATTCATCCTTTCACCATCTTACATTCTCGGCTGAATTCGAACTTTATACTACTGCGAATCCGACATTTTACTGTTTTTAATTAATATAAAACAAAATCATGTTAACAACGTCGCTCCGGGTTTAACTCTCAGGAGGCTACTTAACATCAGAGTCCCAGCACAAGTGAATACAGTGTATAAATGTATATAGAATACCTCAATACACCCACCAACAAGGACTAAAGGAATACCCTGCTGACTTTAATACAGTACAGGAAGCTACATTCTAAATGGTACCTTCAAATTGTCAAACTTAAAAAAAGTTTGCTTAAAATTAACTCCTAATTTGATAGCTTTGGATATTACATTACGCTTTACTCATGTTAGCAAATGCATCTTTTTTCATAAAACTGACTGGAAAATGTTGGAAACATTTAGCTTCAGTGATAGATCCCGTTAGCATTTTACTGCAATGTCATTTCAACACAGAGTTTACATATATCAATGTAAGAGGCCAGGTTTAGCTGTATGCTGGTCTCTAGCGGAGGATCCGTCTGGTTAGAAGGCAGCACTTCACTGTGTATTTGGACAGGTAGGTACTGGCAGCATTTAGGCCAACACTATGAAGTTGGGTCTCTGTCCGGCCTATTTCATGTTTTTTTTTTAAAAAAGATTTAGAACACTTGACAAATCTTCGAAGTGTAGAGTCTCACTGCCCTGTATTTTGAAGCTTTAGGTCTGGCAGTAGGTCATCAATGATTGTTAATTTTAATTTCTTTTTGATCGATTAGTAAACTCGGCCCCTGACTTCTGATAGTTTAGACGGATCTATGCATCCAAACAGAGACTGTGGAGTTCAAATTAGACTTTAACAAAGGTGTACATAATACAGGCGAATGGAGGGATTTTCATATAAAAATAGGCATTCAACTTTAACTGATTGGGATGTGTGCTTTTTATATCATATTTATAGAAAAGTTGAAAGAATTGTGTACTCTTGTACTAAGACGCATTGTGACATTTAGCACTATTCAAATGAATCGTGTTGCAATCTGAAGTCTTAAAACCTGTTGCGCATTTTAATTAAATGTATTGGATAACCAGCGTTTGCTTCTGATTTCCAGGGGTCTGCCTATGATCTGAAGGCTGGATGTCTTTACTCCCAAGCAGGTTTCTCGCCAGGCGGCGCCCTTTACTCGCCTTACCGCCCCATACCCCACGGGGATCCGGGCCGAGCCAAGAATGCCACCCGGGAGAGCACCAGCACCCTAAAGGCCTGGCTGAATGAACACTTGAAGAACCCTTACCCAACCAAAGGCGAGAAGATCATGTTGGCGATTGTGACCAAGATGACCCTGACTCAGGTCTCCACCTGGTTTGCCAACGCCAGGAGGCGGCTAAAAAAAGAAAATAAGATGACCTGGGTCCCCAAGACGAAATCGGACGAGGAGGAAAGCGAAAGCGACGAGGAGGAAGGCAGGAAGGAGGCGGTGGAAGGGTTGCAGGATAAGGAGCAGCAGAAGCCGAGTGGGCACCAACTCGATGGAGACCCTGGACACGGAGCTCGAGCTGGCACCGACTGTGAACGGGGCAACGATGTGAGGACAGGCTCGGAAGGGAGTGAGGGAGAAACCCCAGAAAGGGGAACGTCCGAGGAGCCGGGCGCCCTGAACAAAGCAAGCAGCCCGGAGAGGAAAGGCGGCACTGCGCCAGCGCTCAAACCCAAGATCTGGTCCCTGGCTGAAACGGCGACCTCCGAGCACGGGAGGAGCAACCGCGGGCAGGCGGGCACCGTCACTCACTACCAGATCTGGGCAGGGAGCTGCTTCACAGACGGACAGCTTGTGTTCAACAGCCATTCCAGACTGGAGCCCAAAAAGAGAGACATTGCAGGTATTGACCAATGAAAAGGGACAAAAGGCGAGCCGACATCCAATGTGCAAAGTGAAAGTTTTGGCAATTTCCTGATGCACTTTTCATTTGGGTTGATGTGCTCTCTGTGTCTGTCTGTCGGTGGACGGCGATGGGGCTGTGAACGAGAGCGATTCTTCACGTGTCTAACTGTGTGCTCAGTACCTGGGGTGTGAGTGCAGCGGACGGGGAGGGGGGCGGTCTCTAAGATATTAATTTATAGTAATTATCGCGACCTTAATACAAAGCACCACAATTAATAACAAGCAGTACAATTGTTTTTCTTAGAACAGCCCAGGTAATCATTTCTGTACAATGTTAAAACACACGCCTCAATCTGGGTAAAGTGGAACTTTCAGTTAAAATATGTAAATATTCTAAATGTCTGCTATCGACATGTAGGTGATTACAATACTTACAGTTCTATAAACCGACTGGCTTAATAACAGAGTTCAAATTTGACACAATGGCCAGGTTAAATTCGCAATAGAATGAAAGAGATCTATACTCTCCTCATTCATTTACAGGGTCACTGATAGTCAGTGTGCAACATGTGTGAGTGTCGGCCTTTTAAAAAGGGGGTTTCAATATATATATATATCTGGGATGTTTTTACTTATTGCTGAGCCCCAGTTCCAGTGAAATCTAATCCGAAGATGCTGACATGGTAGGTATCACCGCTACAAAAGGGTTTAATGCTACAGAGGGCGTTTATACTTTTTAAAAAACTTTTCACGGCTTGGCTCATAGTTTCCTATTTCAACTGCCTTTGATCAATGTTAAATCAGTCCAACTTGTAAGAGGTAGCACTGAAACAATGACCTTATATAAACTGCCTTCTTGAAAACCACCTCCAGGTGTTTCCCTCCCCAGAGATTTTTGTTTTGAAACGTAAGGTGAACGACTCAAATGATCTATTTATCAACACGACAGTTTAAAGGGAAAACAGCCAAATTCCAGATAGGGCACGAGATGAGGAACACTTGTTTTCAAACAATAAAATCAATCCTAACAGTCGACTAATTGGAAAATACTCGTATGAAATTACATCTAAAATCCGTAGTTTCGTGAAATAGAAATTGCTTCTGTAACATATATGTGAACATTACAAGGCAAAAGGAAACAGTGGGGATATAATGTGTGCATTTTCTCCAGCGTCCGTGAGTTTCTAACAGGTGACCTCCTCCCACAACAGCATCTCTGTCTTTTCTGACCATCACAAATCTTAAAACAAGCTTCTTCAGTCTCTAATGCTTTTCCAAACAACAATTGCTGCACAGCCAGTTAATGATCTACTTACTTCTTCCCAATCCATTTCCATGTTATAAGGAACCACTGTTTCCAAATGTCATAAGCAAGTGGGGAATGAGCATCATTTAACATAAATCAGAAGTTTTCTTACCTTGTCATAGTTTATACGGTATGTTTTGTACAATAAAAAGAAGTGTTTATACGACAAAGAAACTGTGAATAAACATTGGCTGTAAAAACGTTATATTTTGTCTAATAAACAAAGCAGAGGGTCTATCTCCTTGGCTGCGCCGTTGTGACAATGTCGCCTTCTCTTTGAGGGATGCTCAGGAGAAAACGAGACCAGAAGCGACCTCTAGTGGCGGTATGTTCCAGAAGCCACTGAACTCCTGGAGATCTGCACATTGGAAAAAAAACTAGTAACGCTCAAAAAACAAAAGGTTCATGCATCTGTCCAATTGGTTGTAAAACCCAACTCCCTCAACAGTCCTTTAGGAAGGGAAAGGTGCCGCCTTTAGCTGGTCAGGTCTGTATGTGATGCCAGCTCTGACAGTTGTCAAAGGAGTTGAGAAGCCACTCGGTCGGATAACACTGTTGCCAGCGGTTTCAATGAGGAAAGCCGACTGTCACCTTCTCAAGGCATTTAGGATTGGACAATAAGCCGTTCCTTCACCACCCACAATGCATAATAAAAAGTACATCAGTGAAGTAAAGATTTCAAAATACGTGGAAACTGAACAGGAGCATTGTAACCAAAGCATGACAGTGAGCCATAAGTGGAGAGATTGGAGCAAATGACTGAACATTTGGTGAGAGATAGATTTTTAAAGATGGTGGTAAAGAAGGATGTTGACTTTGAAAGGGATGCAATTCCAGAGCAGAAAGAATGACCACCAATGCTGGAGTAATTAGGACTGGAGACGTTCAAGACGCGACAGTGGGTTGGAGGAGATCACAATAGGGAGGGGGCAAGGCCATGGGGATATTTAAAAACACAGGTGAGAATTTTTAAATTTGAGATGATGTTTAACCCAGAGCCAGTGCAGGTCAATAATCAATGATGGGTGAATGGCATTCAGTGTAAAGAACAGTAGAAGTCGGAATGACTCTATATTTATGAATGGTTGTACATATCAGGCTGGCCACAAACGCATTCAAAAAGCCCAGACTGGAAGTAATACTGACGTACGAGGAGTTCCACATCAGGAGAGTTGAGGCTGGGCAGAGATAGATGATATTAGAGATGTAAAAATAGAATAGGATGGAATCAGTAAGATGGAAAGTATTAGTATTGCCCAATATTTATTCAGAGGAAATCAATGCTTTCCCAGTTCTGGATGGTGGATAAAGAGTCCAATAATTTAGCAACTGTGAAGGGGTAGACAGAGGGAGAGCGGAGTGTCATCAGCATATATGTAGAAACTGACATTGCATTTTCAGAGGATGTCAGCAAAGGTCAGCATGTAGATGAGAGACAGTGGAGAGGGAAGGATAGACATTGCAGAATGAAGTCGAGAGTGTGGTGCTAGAAAAGCACAGCAGGTCAGGCAGCATCCAAGGAGCAGGAGAATTGATGTTTCGGGCCTATGATGATGAAGGGCTTATGCCTGAAACATCAATTCTCCTGCTCCTCGGATGCTGCCTGACCAGCTAAGCTTTTCCAGCACCACACTCTCGACTCTGATCTCCAGCATCTGCAGTTCTCACTTTCTCCCATTGCAGAATGAAGCCAGGTGAGAGCAGTCAGATCCACCTTGACGACAGTTGAGAGGCTTGGGAGAAAAATGGTGTGATCGAAGGGTACAGGCAAGTCAAAAAGGACAATGAGGGATAGTGTATCTTTGTCACAGTCGAATGGAATGTCACTTGAGACTTCAATAAAAACTCAATATTTTCATGATAAAAATCAGATAATCTGCAGGATTCTTTAAATGCTTATCTCAATCGGAAAAACATAAGTGAGGGGAAGCTATGGTAACTCCGGTTTTCATTGACATAATCATTGAGCCTAGATGTTGCCGCGCAGCGAGTTAATTGGACAATCCAGGCTCCCTATCTGAATTCCTACCACAAATTAAGTTTAACTGTTTGCTTCAGTATGAGTCACTGTGTTTTTATAAAGGAGACAATGGGGTAAATGTATAAAACAGATTCTTGTTCAATTGAACATAATCCAATCTTTAACATTTTATGGTGTGGATTTCAGTCTATCTAAAGAAAGATCATCTTTATCAATGAGTTAAATTAGAAGCTGAAATAGAAGGGCAAACCTCTGCAGTTATCCTGCAAATTGTGCCATTAGAATAATGGCATCTATTCATTCGTACCTGTATTTTCCATTTATGGTCAACTTAAGCAACCTTATCAGAAATGATTTTAGTGTTTATAGTACCAACATTGTCCCAATTAAATTACAAACATGTCTTCTGTGACTGTGCTGCACTATTTATCCTCATTTCCTTTGATCTCTAGGCAGTATTTGACTGATTTGATCATCTCCCCTCAACACCTCTTCATTGCTCAACGCATTTGGATTGTTCTTACATAATTCCAATCTTACTGATAAGATCAGTTACCCAAGTTCCAGTCTCAGCTATTCCAAAGGTGGGCAACAATATAGCTGAACTAGTTGATTAGAAAATAGCTATACCGCAACATCTCCAACAATGGTCCATTTTCCTTCATCTATACTGTTATCTCTGGAGAGCTTAGGAATCTATCCATGACCACTATTTTTTCCCCAACTATGTGTTGCTCCATGGTGACCTCATCTGAAGATGTGAGGGAAATGTCCATAGTCTGCTAATGAGAATCGACCTTCCCTGTTCAACACATATTATAACACTTCCATTGCCTGTGTGATGTAAAATTGCTTGTTAGAAATCCAATCCTGGGTCAGTTGTAAGTTCCTCCAATTGACACTGAGGAGACATGAACTATGGTGGTTGGTAATAACTAGCCTGAGCAGAGGTATGATTTCCACCCATTCGATACATTCTATTCCATCGTACATTCTAATCTACACATTCACCTTAACTTCCATGTTAAGACTTATTTTCCAACCATTTCTTGGGGAGAGTATATGCTTCAAATTCGCAGGTCTACATGAGATTCATGCCTTTCACTCACTATGGTGCTTGGAATTAAACCATCAAACAGATCAGCAAACAAAAGATTACTGACCATCGCTATTTTGCACAGTCAGTCAGTGTTTTTCTAATGGTTTGTATATTGCTTATATGGTGGGCTAATTCTCGTTCAGTTTTTGAGGCCACAAGTAGTTCGACTGAAAAACCTGAACTTTGTTGATTCCCTGACTAACTCTAATGCCTATCAAACACATGCCAGGAGACTGGGGTTTGGAGCCTTGACACTGGAAAGCTGTGTAGATCCATGGCTCTGAGAGATAGGACAGGTGATATCCTAGTGGTTATTGCCATTAGATTATTAATCCACAAACTCAGCTAATATTCTGGGAACCTGGGTTCGAATCCCACTACGGTACATTATGGAATTTGAATTCATGAAAATAAAAGTCTGGAATTAAAATTTATGAAACCATTGCTAATTGTTGGAGGGGTAACTGTCTGACTCGCATATCCTTTTCGAAATGAAATCTGCTATCCTCATCTGATCTGTCCTACATGTGACTCCAGCAATGTGGTTGACTCTCAACTCCCCTCTGAAATGGCCTGGTAAACCACTCAGTTCAAGGGCAGCTAGGGATGGGGCAACAAATGTTGCCAGCCAGCAATGCCCACATCCAATGAGTGAATGAAATAAAACTGTACATTACTGAAAAGCATCTATGGATTAATGATGAATGGAGACTGTGTATTCTATTCTCTTTCTTTCTCTCTCTATCCCCTTCCCCACTCCCTATAGTCCCAAAACCTGAGAAACTGATTCATTTCTTTGTTCAACTGTAGTACTTTGCATTAAATACACTCTTTTCTGACTTATTTCATTCAACAAAATATAATTAGGCAATAAAATACTTTTAAACTCATACTAAAATACTTATCACAAATTATGCTGTCAAAAGGTAAATTCTAATCTGCAGAAACAGATTGGTTGGAATTCTCCTGTTGAGAGACTAAGTGTGGAGGCGGGCATGCAAGTGGAAGGGACTATTGTACAGGGACAGGTTTTCCTGTACGTTTGGAGAAAATACCACGTTTTATGGGAAGGAAGGTCTAACCCTGTGGAGAACCCTTAGTGCCAGAATTGGGGCGTCTTATTTAAAAGACACCTGGAGAGCACTTCTCTCTTGAAGCTCAGGAAGACCTCTCAACCTTGCTCATCCCATACCCACCCCTGGTAATGCCAGGCAGGAAATTGGCAGTACGCTTCCATGATGCCTCCATTTACAATCTCCAAAAAGTTGTTCTGGAAAGAAGGGAAGATCATTTTCCCCATGATGGCAACAAGATGCCATCCGACTGACAAAGGCAGTGTGGGTAAAGATGATGGCGAGTGTCAACGCCCACGGGTGGTTCAAGAAAACTTGACTGCAGTGCCACAAAAGGCAAATGATCTGCTGTGCTCTGGCAAGGTCTCCTTAAAGAAGAGAGTGCAGTATCTTCACAATCTGACCCATCAGCAAGCTGCGGAAGCATTCAAGGTTTCTTTCTGTAAACAAGCATGGAAGAGTCGAGTTTTACAGTTGAAGGGTCCTTAGAGAAGCTTGAAGTCAAGCATAAAAGGAAGCTCAGACAAATCAAAATTAAACAAAAGTTGGAGTAGTCTAGTTACCTGAAAGAGACTGTTGATCGTAAGGCCTAACTATTATGAGTTATCCAATCATATCATGCCTTGAGAACTGTGAAAAGAAAGATTCCAAAATATTTCCACAACTTCTGTGTAGACTCAACACAACAGAGAGATACACTGAATGGAGAAAAAGTCTCTCTCATGCTGAAATAGAGCTAAACGATAACTGTGATGTATTAGCGGAGTTAAACTTTCTATTACAATTAATGAGTGATGACCTTGTCTTTTAAACAAAAAAAAAACGTTTGGAAGAGAGAACAAATTCTTCATTTAAGTCTGAAGAAGCCTAAATGTAGAGCAAGAACCTTCGTTAATGATGGGGCTCATGTGGGGATGGGAAATGGGTGAGAATAATCTTGAGAAAAATGGAAAAAAAAAACCATCAAAATGCAAACCAATTTGCTACCCAGCCTGCTGATCACAATATTACACAAGAACCTGTTATCAATCCTTACCGAAGATGTCCTCATCAGTGATGGTGTTTTCCTATATTCTAATGGAATTCCAAAAACGATCTTGACTGCAGAAAAGCTGCCTTCCCACTCCACCCTCAGATTCAACAATAAAGGAACATATGCATCCTATATATCTTAGGGAATGCTTTTTGTACGTTTTTTGAGATGGATTTGTCAAGTTTAAAAGACATGTGGATAAGTGCATGAATAGGAAAGTTTTGGAAGGATATGGGCCAGGAGCAGGCAGTTGGGGACTAGCTTAGTTTGGGATTATGTTCGGTATGGACTGTTTGGACCAAAGGGTCTATTTCTGTGCTATATGATTCTATTACTCCATAAATGGAAGAGGTTTGCAGGAGGGCAGTTGACAAGTGAAAGTAAGGAGTTAATCCTTGATGGTTAAATGTCAAAAGAGGTACCGTAAAAGATCTTGGGGAAGATATAGAGAAGAGGGTTCTTTGTTCTTTTACTTTGAGCATAGTTACTGACCATGGGAATTAAGGAGCTATGTTGTGGTCAGATCAAATAGAACTGGAGCCTGAATCTATAGGATCCCAAAGGTGTCCTCTCTTCTCTTACTTTGTGAAAAGTTGTGTTTTCATAAAACCTGTTAGTATTCTCTCAGAGGAATGCAGTCTTCATCCTACTTTAAAAGTTATTTCACATCGGATCCTTCCAGCAGGAGAAAGAAAAAAATGGTTACTCCGTTATTCTGGGCTGTATTTCAATTCAGGTCCCACAGATGAAATGACTCTGCGAAACCAATGGCACTGTTTAATTCTGCTGCATCAGCGTTTATTATTCCAGCAACGCAATGAAGAAAAAATGGGGAGACAATTCAAAGAAGGTTGATCCCCGGTATGGAGGGATTGTCTTAAATACGTTACTCACGTCTCTGGAATTGAGAATAATAAAAGGTGATTTCAGTGGAACGTGAAGGGTTCTTAAGGGACTTGATAGGGTAAATGCTAAGAGGCTGTTGCCCCACTGGGAACGTCAAGAACGAGAAGATAAATTCTCAGAGTAAAGGGGTGCCGAAGTAAAACTGAAATGAGGATAAATTTCTTCCCTCAGAGGGTTGTGAGGCTTGCCACAGAGAGCTGTGAATATTTTAGAGTCAGATAGATTCTTGATCAATTGAAGAACTAATGGTTATCGGCAAAGGGCAGGAAAGTGGAATTGAGGAGTGTTGGAGTGGCCATGATCTTACTGAATGCTGGAACAGGCTTGAGAGACTGGACAGCCTACTCCTGTTCCCATTCCTTATCTTATGGTGAGGTTCACTGACAGTACTGGCTTTCAGCCCAAACTGGCAGGATTATTTCAGACTGCTGTTAATGACAATCTGATATTTGCTTCCATTCAAAGATATTAAAAATTGATCTTAACTCCTGATGGTATCGGCAGTTAGTTTTTAAACACCAATACAGAGAGATTTATTATCCAAATGAGTGAACTGAGAGGAAATTGAAATGAATCTCGTTTGTTATTAACTGATTGCAAAATAGAGTAGAACATTTTAATCTCTTGAACATTTATCATTTCATCTGTGCATTTTCAAAGCAATTGCAATTATTACAAGTGGGCATTCATAGAGATTGACAGTTTCTTTGTGTCACATGGTGTCATATTGCTTGTGGCTGACCAGTCTGCAGCAGTGTCTAGACATCATTATAGTGGAAGCTGCTTTCAAAAAAAAAGACTTCAAGAGAACAGGATATCCATTAACACAAAAAAAATGACCACAACTCATTTGGTCAGTCACTACAAGCATCAGTTTAATGATATGGTCTAATCGGAAGCTCTTCTGTTATTGATGTTGTTACCTTCTTAATGAAAACAGCACTGAGTAAACATAATGATATCATTATATGGTGAAACAGGACAGCTGGTAACTTTCCAGAATAATGATAATGTTCTATCAATTTTTGTAAGAGCACATATATAATTTATTTGATATTGGATCAGTGGAGTGTTTGCCATCCTTCTTTTACATCAGCCCACCCCAGTGATTAATCACAGTTCATCTGATAAATTCACTCCAAAAGTACCATGAACTGTGCAAGTCCATGCCTGGGGAACTGACAGCACCAATATCAGTAAAGCAAACATAAAAGCTTTAATTACCTGATGACTCAAGCAAGTAATTTCTTTTGAGTGTGAAGGTTTGGCCCAGTGCAAAAGGGATGATGTGTAACCAGATTGGGCTGAGATTCAGTTCTCATTGAGCCAATAAAGAGATTTCGGTCCTCATCAAGAACATGTTGCAATGTTGTATTAAAATAGTAAACTAAGTAATACCATCAGAGCCAAGTGCTTAAACTTGCAATCGATAAGGCAACTTGCATATTGTCAGAAAAATGATGGCAATAATTTTTGAAAGCAATAATTTTGAGAGAAAGCATGAAATAAGCCAAGCTATGCTAAAATGATCAATTCTAATGTAGGTGGATGATCAGAGTGTATGTAGTCAGATCCTTAAAAGTACCAAGACAAGAGGAGGCCACTGTCTTATTAGTCATATGATAACCAGAAATGTTATTAGACCTCAGGGCTACTGAACTCCACTCTGTCCAGGCTTTCTTGTTCAGGCAAATGGATCCCTTCCTGTGACCCATCGAGAATAACATGCCCTCCATCACTGGACTGTGGAACCACCCTTTCTGTGTCTGATGACATTTCCCTGTTCACATCATCCTGTACCTCTCCATTGACTGCATTGGAGGCACATTGATTAATGACTGTTGCTCTGTGAGTTGATGGCTCTTCACAAGTTGATCACCCCTTGCAGTGATTGGGACAGTGATGGGGGAAGCTACTAAGCATAGCTCGTTAGAGGGGCATCAGTACCCAGGTTCTTGTAACTATTGCCAAGATTGCCACAATCTTGTCTGCCCCAACACTTGGCATGCCGGATCCATGCCAACCTATAATTGACTGGCTGAGTGCCATATATTTATGATTGGTCAGCTGCTCCCACTGAAAACTGTAAATGCCACCCTTCTACATATCACTGAATGGAACCCACATCACTGGCATTAAATTCTGCTCAAAAGTATTGTATTGAGGGAATCCTGAGGGATAGGATGTACATGTATTTGGAAAGGCAAGGACTGATTCGGGATAGTCAACATGGCTTTGTGCATGGAAAATCATGTCTCACAAACTTGATTGAGTTTTTTGATGAAGTAACAAAGAAGATTGATGAGCGCAGAGCAGTAGATGTGATCCATATGGACTTCAGTAAGGCATTTGACAAGGTTCCCCATGGGAGACTGATTAACAAGGTTAGATCTCATGGAATACAGGGAGAACTAGCCATTTGGATACAGAACTGGCTCAAAGGTAGAAGACAGAGGGTGGTGGTGGAGGGTTCTTTTTCAGACTGGAGGCCTGTGATCAGTGGAGTGCCACAAGGATCGGTGCTGGGTCCTCTAGTTTTTGTCATTTACATAAATGATTTGGATGCGAGCATAAGAGGTACAGTTAGTATGTTTGCAGATGATACCAAAATTGGAGGTGTAATGGACAGTGAAGAGGGTTACCACAGATTACAACAGGATCTGGACCAGATGGGCCAATGGGCTGAGAAGTGGCAGATGGAGTTTAATTCAGATAAATGTGAAGTGCTGTATTTTGGGAAAGCAAATCTTAGCAGGACTTATACACTTAATGGTAAGGTCCTAGGGAGGGTTGCTGAACAAAGAGACCTTGGAGTGCAGGTTCATAGCTCCTTGAAAGTGGAGTCGCAGGTAGATAGTGAAGAAGGCGTTTGGTATGCTTTCCTTTATTGGTCAGAGTATTGAGTACAGGAGTTGGGAGGTCATGTTGTGACTGTACAGGACATTGGTTAGGCCACTTTTGGAACATTGCGTGCAATTCTGGTCTCCTTCCTATCAGAAAGATGTTGTGAAACTTGAAAGGGCTCAGAAAAGATTTCCAAGGATGTTGCCAGGGTTGGAGAATTTGAGCTATAGGGAGAGGCTGAACAGGCTGGGACTGTTTTCCCTGGAGTGTCGGAGGCTGAGGGGTGACCTTATAGAGGTTTACAAAATTATGAGGGGCATGGATAAGGTAAACAGACAAAGTCTTTTCCCTGGGATCGGGGAGTCCAGAACTAGAGGGCTTAGGTTTAGGGTGAGAGGGGAAAGATATAAAAGAGACCTCGGGCAACTTTTTCACGCAGAGGGTGGTACGTGTATGGAATGAGCTGCCAGAGGATGTGGTGAAGGCTGATACAATTGCAACATTTAAGAGGCATTTGGATGGGTATATGAATAGGAAGGGTTTGGACGGATATGGGTTGGGTCCTGGCAGGTGGGACTGGATTGGGTTGGGATATCTGGTCGGCATGGACGGGTTGGACCGAAGGGTCTGTTTCCATGCTATACATCTCTATGACTCTATGAAGATGTCCATTCAGCCCACGTTGCTTGTGCTGACTCTTTGAAGAGTTATCCAAGTCATCAACTCTTTCCCCATATTCTAAGTAATTATCCAATTTATTTTGAAGTGTATCATGGATTTTGCACTTGCTTTCAGGCGGATCATAACACCTCGCTGCATACTTTTCCTTCTGGTTCTTTTGCCAGTTGTCCAAAATATTTGCATTCTGGTTACCATCTATTCAACTCAGAAAGCTGTTGCTCCATATTTATTCTATTGAAATCCACCAGAGTTTTGAACACCTCCACTAAATCTCCCTTTAATGTTCTGTAATGTGTTTTGCCTCAGACCACTGTCTACAAGTACTTAAGTAATTGTGAAACACAATGGGGTGTCCTGAAGTCATGAAAGGGGCCATATAAATGCAAGCCTTTTTTTCTAAGGAGGATAACTACCAATGTCCTTTAGGGAAGGAAATTTGCAGTCCTTACCTGACTGGCCTATATGTGAATCCATACCCACAGCACTATGCTGAGTCTTACCTGTTCTCTGAAATGGCCTAGATAGCCACTTACTTCAAGGACCATTAGGAATGGGCAACACATTTTGGACTTGTCAATGATACAGACAGACTATGAGAAGAAAAGAAACAACATCAGTTTATCTGCTCTCTCCATGTAACTGGAGTCTTTCATCTTTCCTGTCTTTCCAGAAAATCTTCTTTGCACACTCTCCCAGGCTTTTATATTCTTCCAGATGAGATGTTCGCTCAGTTGCCCAAAATGCAGAATAATCTCGATTATCTGAACAAGACAGGTGGGGAGTATTTTGTTTGATAACTGAGAATTCAGATAACTGATCTGATCCATAAACAAAGGAAGTCATACTGGGACCTTGAGATCTTGTTCAGATAATCCTAAATTTGGATAATTGATGTTCGGATAACTGAGGTTGTTCTGTAATCCAGTTGGTATTTAACCAGAGTTTTAAAAATATTTAGCACAATTAATTTTGTACTGCATGGCATACCTCAGGCTGAAAGGACAACATTTTGAAGCAACTGATTTACCAAAGGTTTTTAACAAAGCTTAAATATACTGTCTGACCATGCATCTCACCACAGCCCTCTTCCTATGTAGTAAAGAGAGTCCTTTTCAGTTTCTCTTCAAGTATTATTCACTATCTCATGCTCAGTGTAGTAGTGCATGTCTCATTTGTAAAGTCATGACATTTTGTTGACTTTGGAGCTGCCCTTTTTGACTTGACCTGCCACTGGTCTCTTTGTTCCTGCACCCCTATTGATGCTGTACTGTTTAATTGATATAAATGCCACTCCTTATTACTCCTACAAAGATTCAGTATTCCACTCTATGCTGTGTTAAATTGAAACTGCTGTGCGTCTGCCCATTTCACCAATTAATATCCTCCTGGCTTCTATTTACTGCATTTCAGAATTTTCAGTCATCTGAAAATGTGGAAGTTATGTCCTGTGCACTCAAGTCCAGGTTATTAATATGCATGAAGAAGACGAGTGGACCCAAATTCAACCCCCAGCAGACACCACTGCACACTTCTGTCCAATCTGAAAAATAATTATTGACTGCCTCTCTTGACTTTCTGTCCCTTAACCAATTATACATTCAGCAAACACTCTCCCATATTGCCAAGGAGCAGCTTTACTAACAAGTCTAGTATGTGATACTTTCGGAAACACCTTTTGAAAATTAATTTGCACAATGTCATATACAAAATAATGCATTACATTCATCAACTTCCTTTGTTGCATCAACAGTGAACTCTAAGCAAAACCAGTTAAACCCCACTTGTCTTTAACAAAATTGTGCTTGCTTTATTTTGTAAGAGACAAAAAAAACTGCAGATGCTGAAATCCAAAGTAGACAGGCAGAAGGCTGGAAGAACATTTCTCTATCTCCTGATGTTGCCTGACTTGCTGTGTTCTTCTGTGTTAAAAATAGATTTCTATCTTTAACAACTTATGGACTTCTGGATAAAATATATTAACACTTTCAAAGGGTCCTGGTAGCAAACACTGACAATTAATCCAGGCAAAGAGTATTTGGCCATTCTGAAGAAAACATGTTACAAAATAAAGCAGACAGGCAGAAGGCTGAAAGAACACAGTAAGCTGGCAACATCAGGAGGTAGAGAAGTGTTCTTCCAGCCTCCTGCCTGTCTGCTTTATTTTGTAACATGTTTTCTTCAGAATGGCCAAATACTCTTTGCCTGGATTAATACCCAGAGTTTTACATTGTAATAACTTTGAAATTGTCAGTATTTGCTACCTTTGAAAGTGATAATACATTTTATCTAGAAGTTCAGAAGTTGTTAAAGATAGAAATCTATTAAAATTGCTGAACTGACGATAAACTGTCCTGTTATGTTGAAATATTGCTGTTAAAATAGCCTGAGAAATTTATGTTTCATTCATGAAGTGTAACGGTGGCTTAGTGGTTAGCACTGCTGCCTCACAGCACCAGGGACCCGGGTTCGATTCCCAGCCTCAGGCGAATGTCTGTGTGGAGTTTGCACATTCTCCTTGTGTATGCGTGGGTTTCCTCCCACAGTCCAAAGATGAATTAGTCAAGTGAATTAGTTAGGTGAATTAGTCAAGCTAAATTGCCCGTAGAATTAGGTGCATTAATTAACGGGAATGGGTCTGGGTGGGTTGCTCTTCAGAGGGTCGGTTTGGACTGATTGGGCCGAAGGGCCTGTTTCCACACTGTAGGGAATCTAATCTAATATTGGCAAACTAAGTTAAAACTATTTCTCATAACCTCGCTATCTAAGGAAAACTATTTCTATGTCACAAAATCACAGAATTATTATGGTGCAGATGGAGACCCTTCAGCCTATCATGGCTGTACCAACTCTACTAGCTAGTCTGGTTCTATTACCTAGTGTCAATCTCCTGCCTTTTCCCCTTATCCCTGCACAACATTAATATCCAAAAAAAACAAGAAATTCCCTATTGAGTGCGTCAACAGAACCCACTTCCACAACATTACCAGGCAGTGCGTTCCATACCCTGACTACTCGATGTGTAAAAAAGTTTTTATTATGCTTCATTTGCATGCCACTATCTTCTCTTAATTCTTTTTTAACATTTGTTTATTGGATGTAGGCTTTACTGGCTGAGCCAACATTCCTTGTGCCCACTTTTTTTATAATTCGGAGATGCCGGTGTTGGACTGGGGTGTACAAAGTTAAAAATCACACAACACCAGGTTATAGTCCAACAGGTTTAATTGGAAGCACACTAGCTTTCGGAGCGACGCTCCTTCATCAGGTGATTGTGGAGGGCTCGATCGTAACACAGAATTTATTGGTCTCTGACATTGGCCTGGTACGCTATTCAAACAAAGGCCAATGCTTGCTTCAAGAACAATATCTTTTTTTATCTCACTGGTATCGGGAAATCTTCTAGGTTGACTAAAAAATTACTTGGCTTTGGTTATACTCTTTTTAAAAGCCTGTTTCACGATCGAGCCCTCCACAATCACCTGATGAAGGAGCTTCGCTCCGAAAGCTAGTGTGCTTCCAATTAAACCTGTTGGACTATAACCTGGTGTTGTGTGATTTTTAACTTTTTTTATATGTTGTGTTACCTGTAATTATAAATTTTCATTATTTTAAAGAAATGCATAGTTTAAAAAAAATCGTCCAGTGAAGAAATGCAAGTGGGATCATGTAAATGTAGTCCAGTAATGGACACAAGAAAAAAGATCAGGGTCTCAACTGCTGAGGAAGGGTGGTTCGGATGTGGACAATGGAGGTTAAATTCCCAGACCCAAGTTTTGAATCAGGAAGACAATACGGTCCCACCTACCTCTGCACACAACCTTTGCAGGGCTGTTTCACTGAGATGCTTGTGTTCACAGGATTTCTTCAGAGAGAGCACTTTCAGTACTTTGCAGATCATTTCCAATTTCACCTGTTTTCGATTTTACGCACCTTAAGCTATTCTTCCCAGTTGTCAGCTTATGTAGGTCTACCCTGGACCTCAATGAGGAACAAAAGGAACCACCAGGAGCAACATTAGCAGCACGAGCTGCCTTCTGCTGCATCATATGCTACCCCACAGGACAGAGGAGATGGAAACAAAAGTCCAACTTGAAGCAGGTTAAACTCCAAGCAAAGGGGCTACTGTCTGGGTCAACTATGCTCAGCTTTGGTGGGCCATGAGCTAGTCAGACTAGTCATTAATATAACAATCAGACAAGACATTAATAGAACAGTCCCGTGTAAGGTCTATTTCTCAGAGTATGGCTTTCTTTCCTGCAAGGGGTGGAAAGCAGAGAGTTATGAGTGTGGGGAGGAAATGGCTACATTTATGGAGGCCAGCTGCGAGAGGACAATAAGTGAGAGTGAGTATGTGAGACGGCAGCTCCGTTGAGAATGTGAGGAGTTGCCACAAGAGACAGGATTGAGTGAGGTTGCAAAGTGTGTGAATCTGAGGAGTGTTAGGTGGGAGAATGATGGGAAGTATTGTTTAGCATCTGCAAGTGTAATGTTATTGACCTATCGTGCCTTTGAAGGATCCCGTGAGGGGTCTTTATCACTGCTATTTACATCCTCAGTCGCTCTCATCTATACCTGCTTACATTAAGACGTTGGTCTCTTTCCTTTGTGTTTTAGACACATCACTTTAGTCCAAAGTTAAAAATCACACAACACCAGGTTATAGTCCAACAGGTTTAATTGGAAGCACACTAGCTTTCGCTCTGAAAGCTAGTGTGCTTCCAATTAAACCTGTTGGACTATAACCTGGTGTTGTGTGATTTTTAACTTTGTACACCCCAGTCCAATACCGGCATCTCCGAATCATCACTTTAGTCCAGTCCCTCAGGACCACAGAAGGATCCCAAGGGAAGAGGCTGGTACTCAGCAGACAGCCTTCCCAGGTCTCCTTTCCATCTCTGTGGATGGTGAAGCCTAAGGATTAATGTTCAGCTCAGCCATTCTAAACCCTAATCGATTAAACCTCCCCCTTTAATCAGAATCCATCTTTTGACTGATATGATACACCATCCCATCTGGCCTGGACGATTTCCTACCCAGAACTAGTTCATGTTGTGGACTAGTTAGATCGATGATAAAGCCCACTGCTTATGATTCTGTTAAGATTCTGTACAACATATGATTAACAAGACCAAAGGTGATTAAATAACCAAGGAATCAGGAAGTCTGGGGAAATGCACTAGGAACGATGGAAAACATTGAAATCGGGCATGGGATGAAACAGGCTTTTAAAAAGGGTATAACCAAAGCCAAGTAATATTTTAGTCAACCTAGAAGATTTCCCGGTACCAGTGAGAAAAAAAAAGATATTGTTCTTGAAGCAAGCATTGGCCTTTGTTTGAATAGCGTACCAGGCCAATGTCAGAGACCAAATGGGTTGGGAGGTTAAAAAGTGATCCGTCGATAGTTCAGAATCACACTTGCAATGTTTACTTTACTATTGTTCTCCTTAAGCTTAGTCTATTTTTCATTTTGTACTTTCAGACACCTTCACCTAAAATCAAATTTCGATGTTATAGAAATAGTTCTACCTCAGTATTAGAGAGTGTTGTGTTGACTGAACTGAACAGTTAATTCCAAGATCTTAACCAGGCGCTCAGGGTTGGAGCTTGATAAGACACAAACTTGTTCTTGCCTTGGCCTGATTAGTTTTAAATGTGGTAACAATTTTGATGAAAAGACCATTAATAAAACAAAAAAAAAATCACCAGCAAATGAATGTTTTTGGTTCTGATAAAAAGTAATCTTACCAGCCCGAGGCCAGTCATTGAGACCCATGTAACTTAATCACAGCCTCCCAGTGATTGTGAATTGCAGGTTGACTCTTGTTTCTGTCAACACCTCTCTAATCTGTCTAATTATATAGATCAGAGACACACACCCTGTTTGTTCTCTTTAGGATGCATATCAGGCAAAATAATAAGACGCCCAGCAATGGCCAGGACACAGTTCTTATTTATTCAGGCTCAGTATGGAAATAAGATAAATGGATAGATGGTTAAAGTTACAGCCTAGATAGCAGAGTCCCTATGTAAATTTACACTTGAACTCTCTGAATTAACACTTTCCAGTTTTAGTATCCACAATCTCCTTGCCATCAAAGTAGCAAGTATCATTGGCAAATCAATCAAATTAATCTCAGAACACTTGAGTTCATTAGTCATTTCCCTTGTAGCTGCTAAAAGTTTGCAGGTTTCCTTTTAATAAACATGCTTGGAGGATTGCCTCAGCCATCGGCTTATTCAGAGTGCACGAATATTCAATTCTTACCACGCAGGAATCTCTGAACATTTTTGCAAGCATGCTCATTGATTCTACTTACTTTTCCATGAATTGGTTAATTCAGTGATGAACATTGACTTTATACCTCTGTTTGCTGACGGCACCAATCAAATATGAACTAAAATTGGATATTCACAGTCCAATGCAAAAACAGACCCAAGGAAGCTGAAGGACTATATGAATGAGATAGGGGAATACACAATATAAAAAGGCAAATGGAATTTAAGATTGGTGAATGCGAGAATTATAGAATCAAGGAAAAAGCCACTTATAGAGTCATACAGCTTGGAAACAGACCCTTTGGTCCAACCAGTCCATGCTGAACATAATCTCACAGTGTGTTAAACACAATGCCCCACATTGCTTTTTAGAATCTTTCTCCTGTCACCTAAAAAATTAGACCCTATTTTTGAAATCCCCCATCCTAGGGAAAAGACAACAACCATTAACTCTAATTCTACCTGTCATTATCTTATAAACTTCTATCAGGTCGCCTCTCAAACTCCTATGGTCCAGTGAAAAATGTCGCAGCCTTTTTTTTAAATAACTCAAACCTTCCATACCTGACAACATCCTGGTAAATCTCTTCTGAACCTTTCCAGCTTAATAGTATCCTTCCTATAACTGGGCAACCAGAACTGGACACAGTATTCCAGAAGAGGCCTCACCAATGTCCTGTGCAACCTCAACATGATTTCTCAACTCCTATACTCAAAGGACTGAACAATGAAGACAAACATACCAGGTGTATTTTTAACCACCCTGTCTATCTATAATGCAACCTTCAAAGAATTATGTACCTGTAGCCCTAGGTTCCACTGTTCGACAACACTACCCAAGGCCCTACCATTAATTGAATAAACCCTACCCTTGTTGGTTGTACCAAAAATGCAATATCTTGCATTTATCCAGATTGAACTTTACCATTTTCCACCCCATTGACCCATTTGCCAGAAAATCTTCTTCGCAGCCTACTATGCCAACAATTTTGTTGTCATCTGCAAGCTTATTAACCATGCCTTCTATATTCTCATCCAAATCATTTACATAAATGACAAACAAAAAAGGATCCAGACCCAACCCCTGTGGAACACTGTTTTTGACAGGTCTCCAGTCCAGAAAGCAACACTCCATCCCCACTCTCTGTCTTCTGCTGTAAAGCCAATTATATATTCAAATGGCAAGCTCACTCCAAATCGAACGTGACCTATCTTTACTATGGGTCATCATGTTGCACTGGCCAAGAAAGGAGCCAGCCAGACCAATCCCACTTTCCAGCATTTGGTCCATAGCCCGACAGGTTACTACACTGGAGGTGCAAATCTCGATTGATTTTCAATGAATTCAGGGTTTCTACTGTGACTAGCGCTGAAAATGAGTTGCTGGAAAAGCGCAGCAGGTCAGGCAGCATCCAGGGAGCAGGAGAATCGACGTTTCGGGCATAAGCCCTTCTTCAGGAATTTCCTGAAGAAGGGCTTATGCCCGAAACGTCGATTCTCCTGTTCCTTGGATGCTGCCTGACCTGCTGCGCTTTTCCAGCAACACATTTTCAGCTCTGATCTCCAGCATCTGCAGCCCTCACTTTCTCCTTCTACTGTGACTAGTCTTTCTCAGTGAATTTCAGAGCTCTACCACCCATTGGGTATAAAGATCTTTCCTCCTTGCCCATCTAATCTTCCCACCAATCACTTTAAATCTATGTGCTCCTTTCACAGCCCACTCCATTAATGAAAAGTGGTCTTTCCCACCCATTATAACTTTCCCACCCTAGGAGAACAACCTCAACTAATCCACTCTTTCTATATAGTTGCATTTTCCAGTTCTGGAAACAGCCAGGTAAATCTTCTCTGCACCTTCTCTCATGTAATTCACATACTTTCTGTACTGAAAGTGATGGGACCACACAGAGTGACACATAAACAGCAACATTGACCAGTTGAGCTGAATATACTGTTTCCATAATGTATATTTTATATAATTCTAAGTGGATAACAATAAACTTGTGACCATGGAAAATGGCATGCAATTCATTACAAACTCAGATCTTGGGTGATAATATTTTTGTAATTCACACGTGGGACTTGGGTTGGACCCAGCACATCCTTATTTCCCCTTGGTGGAGAACAGCCTTTTTGAAATGCTGCAGTCCATGTGCTGTTGGCAGACCCACAATGCTGTTCATGAGGGAATTTCAGGATTTTGTCCCATTGACATTGAAGGAACGGTGATATATTTTCAAGTCAGGATGATGAGTGAGTTGGAGGGGAAATTGCAGCTGATGGTGTTCCGACATATCTGCTGCCTTTTAGATGGTAGTGGTCGTGCATTTGGAAGGTACTGTCTAAAAATCTTTGGTGAATTTCTGCAGTGCATCTTGTAGATGGTACAAACTGCTGCTAGTTAGTGTTGATCATGGAGGGAGTGGATGTTTGTTGACGTGGTGCCAATCAAGTGAGCTGCTTTGTCTTGGGTGGTCTTGAGATTCTTGAGTGTTCTTGAGTATTCCATCACACTCCTGACTTGTGCCTCGACGATGGTGAACAGACATTGAGGAAATCAGGACGTGAATTACTCACTGCAGATTCCCTAGCTTCTAAAGCTTGTCCTGTTCTGTTTCTAGTCAATGGTAATCCCCAAGATGTTGAAAGTGGGGAGAGCTCATTGATTGTAACACCATTTGTGGAACTTTGTTGCAGTGGGAGCTTGCAAATGAGAAAAATTAGTTTTATTTGACAAAAAGAACCAAGTATTTTCAAGGTTCAATGTTTTGCTAGAGGGTGAAATAGTTTCAAGAAAGGTTGTGTTAACAAACACTATCATTGGTAAATTCAAAGCACTGTGATATAATATAAAATCTTCAAATGCTTATTAATGTTAATGTACATAAAGCAATGCTACCATTTTTAATAAAGTAGAATGGTTTAGATCACAGATCTTCGAGGTGCTGAGGTATTTTTAATGAAGTCAGTATGTCATGTTAAAATATATACCAGTGATTTTTGAATCTCATTATTTGACGTTTAATAATTGGGACTTTCACAGAGTGAAAAGAAATGGAAAAGACTAAAACAAAAACTGGTTGGAAATAGCCACAGTAATCAGCAGACAACACAGTAGTCAAGGCATCATGAAACCAATGTTAAGTAAATGGATTGTGGCACTTATGGTCACTGTAATAATATGGGGCATACTCACAGTCAATGCGCTTTCTGAGCCTGTGACAGGTAATGCTGCAGATAGCTGCTTCTATTAAAGAATAGGAAAAACATAAAAGGATTTATTTTCAAATGTGGTAAATCAATTCCAATCAAATCTTGGGATCATTATTTTCACACTGCCACATCTGCAACACTTGGCTGCCCTACTCCCAATTCCTTACTGCTTCCATTCCATTTGTTACCCTAATCCTTAACTGTTTATTGCTGTCTTAGAAGGGGTTGGGATAGAGACTGGGAAGAAATTAATAAGGAGCTCAGAGTGGAGTGACTAGGGAGGGACTTTTTAATGTTGCTATTAATAGAAAGATGAATGATGAGTGTGGTGAACTCTCTGCTCTTCTTGGAAATAATTCCCTGGGATTTTTAAAACATCCATCAGTGAGGTCCTAAGGTGATTTGCACGGGTCTCTGACCATTTTTGAGGAAGGTATTAACAACAGCTACAATCTCAAACCAAGATTTGCAGGTGCTTGAAGATGACCAGTTGTTTAGCATGGAATCTCATTGAACATAGATCACAGGAACATGCTATTTAGCCTAATTATGTTGTTTATGTTCCATATGAACCTCCTTCCACTATACTTTATCTTTTCCTAACTAAACTCTAGCTTTTTTCTCCCCTCGTGCTTCTCCAGAAATACCTCTAAGTGAGTCACCTTAACCATTCTCTGAGGTAGAGAGTTACATATTCTAACTATCCCTTGTGCAGAGATATTCCTTCCTAATTCCTTACTGGATATAGCGACCACCTGATATTTATGACTCCAGCTTCTTCTCTTCCCCTTCATAATAACTCCCTATGTCAGACAGAATTATTATAGAATTCCCTACAGTATGGAATAAGTCCATTTGGCCCATCATTTCCACACCAGCCCTCCAAAGAGGATTCCACCCAGATCCTTCCTCCTATCCTATAAACCTGCAATCCCATTGCTAATCTATCTAGCCTGCACATCTCTGGACAATTTAGCATGGTCAATCTACCTAACCTACACATCTTTGACTGTGGGAGGAAACCTGAGCAAACCTACACAGACATGGGGAGAACGTGCAAGCTCCACACAGAGTCACCCAAGGGTGGTATCAAGCCAGGGTCCCTTGGTGCAGTGAGGCAGCAGTGCTAACCACTGAGCCACTGTTACCCTTTATCATCTCTTTTCTGGAGAAATAAGCTCCAGCATATTCTGTCTTGTCTGATAGTTATTACCTCTCAGTTCTGCTGGCAAGTCATTTTTTAAAGACCTTTCCAGTGTCTTTTCATTATAAAGGTACACAGAACAATGGTAGCTCAGATGGCTGGTGAGTGAAGCAGAATTATGCCAACAGTGCGAGTTCAATTCCCGTACTGGCTGAGGTTACGACAAAGGACCTGCTTTGTCAACTTTACCTCTTACCTAAAGCACGGTGACCAAGAGGATAAACTCACCATCAGAATAAACTCCCGAAAGCAGCCCCGTGGACCTCCAGGACATTTTTAAACTTTGCCTTTTGTGACTTTCATGTGTTGTCGACTCTGGGGATTCTCAGCCTTTTTGCCTGTGGGCTGCTCCCGTGTATTATAAATGTCACAAACGTCCCTGTATTACAAGTATTTTCAGGTTAAAAAACACAGTTGTACAATCAAAGAGTTATATTTGTTATTATGTTTCATTTTTTTAATGCTTTATGTGGATGATTGAATTAAGGTGAACAGAATGGCCTATCCCATCTATAATTAGCGCAATCTTGTGGAAAGGGCCTCAGGTCACAACTTATCAGAAATATATCAGTGGAGTCAAAGTGGTAAGAGGTGGTCCCATGGAGCTCAAAGAGGATTGAAGAACAATTCTGATACAAAAAGTGCCACTGGACTCAAAATATTAACTTGATTAGAGTGGTGCTGGAAAAGTACAGCAGGTCAGGCAGCATCCGAGGAGCAGGAAAATCTATGTTTCAGGCAAAAGCCCTTCATTAGGAATGAAGGCAGGGAGCCTCCGGTGTGGAGAGATAAATGGGAGAAGGGTGGGTTTGGGGAGAAGGAGCAAAGAGTACAATATGTGGATGGTGGTGGGGAGGGATATGATAGGTCAGAGAGGATGGTGGAGCGGATAGGTGGGAAGGGAGATTGGCAGGTAGGTCAGGTCACGAGGATGGTGCTGAGCTGGAAGGATGGAACTGGGTAAGGTGAGGGGAGGGGAAATGAGGAAACTGGTGAAGTCCACATTGATGTCCTGGGATTGAAGTGTTCCAAGGCGCTGTAATCTAGACTCTGATTTCCAGTATCTGCAGTCCTCACTTTTGCCTAGTTCAAATTATTAACTGTGTTTTCTCTCCACAGATGTTGCTAGATCTGCAATTACTGCTTTTGTTTCTGATACACAATGATTGGGAAAATTCTGTGTTTATGACATGGGGAAAATATCCCAAACAATTTGCCCTGGTTTTCATCTTAAAAGCATGGATAATTGATTCCAAAGAGGGTTTATTTTTATTATTTGTTCACAGCATCACTGGCCAGGCCCATATGTAATGACCATCCCTAAATTGCTTAGAGAGCAGTTGAGAGTCAAACATATTGCTGTGGGTCTAGAGTAGACCAGACTGGCTAAGGATGGAGATTTACTTCCATGAAGGTCATGAGTGAACCGTTTATATTTTATGTTTCTAAACCTACACAAAACATGACAAAAGCAGGAAAGGCAATTTTTTTATTTAGCAAATGCAACTTTCAAAACCAAATGATCGCTTCCACATTAGCTGAATTTAAGCGCATTAGTCTACTAATTAATCTATAGAGGGGATGTTCCTCAGTAATGTGCAGCACATCTGTGATTTTCCACAAGTGCAAAACTGGTTTGTATTAAGGTCACAGTGGTGGAGGTTGGCTGTTCAGGGTACCAGCCTATCCAGAACCTGATTTAGCAGGGATCACTGTCTCTGTGGTAATTCAAAACTTGCCACTCGATGTGTGGGGCTTGTCCAAAAAAAAATTGTTGGTGACTTTCCATGTTTCCCACTTAGACCCAAAGGATGCTTACAGAAATATTAATAAATATTCAACATAATTTTTATCAAAGTTAAGAAAGCAGCAAATAAACACAGCTTCTAATAAAGTAATTTAAAGAATAGTTTCAATATTTATTTTGTTTTCCAAACTTTATTATATCTTAATAATTTTTGTAAATACAATAACAAAACATGTATCCCTTCTGGTCTCCCTGCTAAAGGAAGGATGTTGTGAAAGGGTTCAGAAAAGATTTACATGGATGTTACAAGGGTTGGAAGGTTTGAGCTATAGGGAGAGATTGAGTAGACTGGGATTATTTTCCCCAAAGTTCTTGAGGCTGATGGGTAACCTTATAGAGGTTTATACAATCTTGAGGGGTATGGATAGAGTGAATAGCAAATGTCATTTCCCCAGAGTAGCGGAGTCCAAAACTAGAGGGCTTAGGTTTAAGGTAAGAGGGGAAAGATTTAAAAGGTATCTAAGGGGCACCTTTTTCATGCAGAAAGTGGTGCTTGTATAGAATGAGCTGCCAGAGGAAGTGGTGGAGGTAGGTACAATTACAACAAATGGCATCTTGATAGGTATATGAATAGGAAGGGTTTAGAGGAATATGGGCCAAATTTGAGCAAATGGGACTAGATTAATTTAACATATCTGGTTGGCATGAACAGATACAGCTTGATGTATCTATGATGTTAAAATTTAGGTGGGCAATGGTCCTCGTCACACAAACACAGTAGATGCTGGAGGAACTCAGCAGGTCTGGCAGCGTCTGTGGAAGCAGAGTTAATGTTTCAAGTGCAGATTGTCTCTTCTTGTAGAGGATAAACCACTGTTGAGTCTTAATAGTCTTCCTCCCAAAATGCATCAGGATTAAATTCCATTTGCCACTCTTAGGCCCCATCTGACCCAGCCTATCTATATTGTCCTTTAGTTGAATGCATTCCTCCGCGCTATTTACAACACCTCAAATTTTATGTAATCTGTGAACGCACTGATCAAATCTCCTAAACTCATGTCTACATTATTAAATTACACAACAAGCAGCAAGGGATGTAGCAATGAAACCTTTGGTATGCTACTGGACACAGGCTTCTGGTAAAAAATACACCGTTCAACCATCACCCTCTTCTTAGGGTCATAGAGATGTATAGCACAGAAACAGACCCTTTGGTTCAACTCATCCATGCTGACCAGATATCCCAACCTAATCTAGTGCTATTTGCCAGCACTTGGCCCATATTGCTGTAAACCCTTCCTATTCATATACCCATCCAGATGCCTTTTAAATGTTGCAATTGTACTAGCCTCCACCACTTCCTCTGGCAGCTCACTCCATTCACACACCACCTTCGGTGTGAAAATGTTGCTCCTTAGATCCCTTTTATATCTTACCCCTCTCCTAAACCTATGCCCTCTAGTTCTGGACTCCCCCACCCCAGGGAAAAGACTTTGTCTATTTACCCTACCCATGCCCCTCATGATTTTATAAACTTCTATGAGGTCACCCCTCAGCCTCTGACACTCCAGTGAAAACAGTTCCAGCCTATTCAGTCTCTCCCTATAGCTCAAATCCTCCAATCCAGCAGCATCCTTGTAAATCTTTTCTGAACCCTTTCAAGTTTCACAACATCCTTACGATAAGAAGGAGACCAGAATTGCACACAACATTCCAATGTCTATACAGTCACAACATGACCTCTTAACTCCTATACTCAATACTCTGACCAATAAAGCAAAGCGTACCAAACGCCTTCTTCACTATCCTATCTACCCACGACTCTACTTACAAGGAGCTATGAACCTGCACTCCAAGGTCTCTTTGTTCAGCAACACTCTCTAGAACCTTACCATTAAGTGCATAAGTCCTGCTAAGATTTGCTTTCCTAAAATGCAGCACGTCTCATTTAACTGAATTAAATTCCATCTGCCACTCTTCAGCCCATTGGCCCATTTGATCAAGATCCTGTTCTAATCTGAGGTAGCCTTCTTTGCTGGTCACTACACCTCCAATTTTGGTGTCATCTGTAAACTTACTAACTATACCTCTTATGTTCATATCCAAATAATTTATATAAATGACAAAAGAGTAGTGGACCCAGCACCAATCCTCGTGGCACTCCACTGGTCACAGGCCTCCAGACTGAGAAACTGCCATTAAGCCAAGTTTGAATCCAAGATCAGTGTCAAACCAGTGGGAGGCATTCAAAGGGGAGATTCAAGGAATTCAGAGAAACATGTTCCCATAAAACAAATGATGCAACCACCAAATCTTGAGTCTTCTAGATGTCTTCTAGAAGCTTACAGGTTAAGGTGAGACAGAAGAGGAAAGACAACGTCCAACACCAACAATTCAAGACTCTAAAGAATTATGAAAATTGTAGAAAGCAAATGACTAAAATCAAGAGGGTAATTAGGAAAGCAAAGAGAGTGGATGAAAGAATGTTGGCAAGCAAAAATCAAGGTGAATGCAAAGATGTTTTGTTAACACAGTGGAAGTCAATTAGTATGGCCCATGGTAGAGAGAGAAGCTATTAGTGTAACTCTTAATGATTACTTTATACCTTTTTTACGAAAGAGGGAACAATGCAGATATTACAGTTGTAGGAAGTGTGTGTGAACAGCTTCATGTGATCAATTTAGGAAGAGAGGGTGTATTAATGTGATTAGCCTGTGAGAGTAGATAAATCACAAGGAGAAGAAAAAAATGTACTTGAGGCTATGAAAAAAGCCATGGAGAAAATGAAAGGTTTAACTATCATTTTTCAATCTTCATTTGATACAGGTATGGTGCTGGACGTTTGGTCGACTGCTCATGTTGTACCTACTTTTACAAAAGAACAAGGGATAGACCAAATAATTCCAGTTGGTTTAACCTTAGTAGTGGGCAATTTATTGGAAGCAATTCTATGAGATATGATAAACTGTCACTTACAAAGTCACTGATTAATTAGGGCTAGTCAGTCTAGATTTGTTAAAGGAAGATTATGTCTGACTAAATTGATTGAACTTTTTGATGAAGTAATGTGGACGATTGATGCGGGAAGTACAGTTGATGTGGTTACGTGGATTATAGCAAGGCTTTTGAAAAGGTTCTAAAGCTTATGAGATCCAGGGGAATGGGGCAAGTTGGATTCAAAATGGGCTCGGTAGGAAATAAAGGATAATTGTTGATGGTTGCTTTTGCAACTGGAAGTTTGTTTCCAGTGAGTTCCACAAGGCTCAGTAGGTCCTCTGCTTTTTGTGGTATATATGAATATTTTGGACACATGTAAAGGACATGTTCAAGACATTTGTTGGTAACACACACAAAAAAAATCAGCTTCATTATTTGTAACAAGGAGGGTAACTGCTGACTGCAGGATGATATCAATGGTCTGGTCAGGCAGCAGATAAGTAGCAAGTTGAATTGAACAAGGGAGCTGATGAGTTTTGGGAGGCCAAACAAGGCAGCCAAGTACACTATTAATGGAGTTAAGGTATCAAACATAACAGCTGGACAGGTGTGCCAGAACTGGACCAATTACTAAATAGGCCACAATTCGCATACTGTGTGAATTTCTGGTCACCTCATTACAGAAAGGATGCACTTGCAATACAGATTCATGTGGGCATTGCCAGGACTGGAAAAACTGAAGCATGAGGAATGATTAGCTAGACTGTGGGTGTTCGCCTTGGAACAGAGGAGCTGAGTACAGGTTTGATTGAAATGTACAAAATGGAGAGGGACCTGGATAGAATGATGTAGGACAAATCTTCAGCAAAGAAGTCAGTTTTGGGAGGAGGGGTGCACAGATTTAATGTGATTGTTAGAAAGATTTGACGAGGAAACTTTTTTTTTCACCCAGACTGTGGTGAGGGTATGGACCTCATTGTCTGAAGGGGCAGCAGAGACAGAAACCTTCAACTCATTTAAAAGATGTCTGGAGGTACATTGCAAGTGCAGTAAGTTGTGGGGCTACAGACCAAATGCTGGAAAGTGGGTTTAGGGAGGGTAGCTCATTCCTCAGCTTACACAGATGCAGAAGGGTGAATGGCCTCTGTCTGTGCTGTAAGTGTTCTATGATTCTAATGTCCTTGTGCAGATCTTTAGGATGCCTTGTTGCAGCAAAGGTAACATATGATTACTTTTGTTGGTGTTGTTTAGTTTGGATCAGTAATCACATTCAGAGCAGCCAGTGTCTTTTTGGCTTTATAACCGATACAGGTGAAAATTGTGTTGCCGGTTTAAGACTGTGGGTTTGCAGAATGAGTGAATCTCTATGGCCATCTGGACTAAACAAAACACCTTGACATGGTGACGCTTCCAGTGAGTACAAAACAACAACAAAAAGAGGACCAGGCTTACCTGTCTACAGTAAATAAACTAATAATGGGATAACTTCACAGAATAATCAGCTGCAGAAGATGCCACACAAGGTACTACAAAATCTTTCTTCATCACTGACTTTTTGAGTGAAGCTTTTAATTTGAATTGTTTATCTGTAGAATCTACTTTGAAGAGGAATTATCTGTGTCCTGGAGACATTGGCATTTGAAGAGAAATGGTTCCTTTTATCATTCAGGGGCTTCCTTTGTACTGGGCCCATAAATCTCTGATTAGACCATTAAGGGATTTGCATAGCTGCAAATAAATCACTAATCCTCTGAAATTAGTGGCAATGAAGCCTGCTTATTGTTCCTTGCAGCTGAAAGGTAATGAATCCATTTAAATTTAACTAATGATCCCTCTTAGTGATGGTACTTTCAAGTTCCCACCAGCCTACATGAGAAGGATGCAATATTGTCCTGTTCTTGTATCTGAGGTAAACATTGAGTTAAAGTTTGATCTGGATGCTGCTAATCAGAAGCACAAACAGAAAAAAACTGGATTGGTGGAGAAAAGAGGAAATAGGGGGACTGTTTGGGTAGATCCTTTACAGATCTTCACAGTGTGGACAGAATGACCTTCTCCTATATGAGCCAATGATAATTGACAACAATGCTACCAGTTTAAGCAATTAATTCTGATTTTTTAAAATTTTCTTTTCTTTTTTTATCCCCCACACTACCGCCTAACTGCGGTAGTGCTTATTTTTCCCCAGCACCTATGGTGTATGTGTGTGTAGGTGTGAGACACAGTGAGAGACACAAGGTGCACAAATCTTTATTCAATTTCCACCACCAGGAAGATAGGAAAACACCCGAGTGGCCAGTGACAAGCGCTGCCCTTCACATCAAAGGGCAGTGCTGTGTGATCAAAACAGTGAAGGGGAGGGTAGGGACTAAATCAAAATAGAGTTGGAGGGAGAAATAATGCACTCCACTCCCTGCTTAATTCTGATTATTATTATTTTTTTTCTTTTTTTTTCTTCTTTATTTCCACCACCAGGAAGATAGGAAAACACCCGGGTGGCCAGTGACAAACACTGCCCTTCACATCAAAGGGCAGTGCTGTGTGATCAAAACAGTGAAGGGGAGGGTAGGGACTAAATCAAAATAGAGTTGGACACTCCCCTTTTTATTTTTTTTTTAAAATTTAACCCCCACACTACCACCTAAATGCGGTAGTGCTTATTTTATCCCCAGCACCCATGGTGTGTGTGTGTGCAGGTGGGAGACACAGTGAATGACACAAAGTGCACGAATCTTTATTCAATTTCCACCACCAGGAAGATAGGAAAACACCCGGGTGGCCAGTGACAAGCACTGCCCTTCACACCAAGGGACAGTGCTGTGTGATCAAAACAGTGAAGGGGAGGGTAGGGACTAAATCAAAATAGAGTTGGAGGGAGAAATAATGCACTCCACTCCCTGCTTAATTCTGATTATTAACTGTAGCAGTCTCTGTGCCCATTGATGATCTAGATAATTGCTTTAAAAAGTGAGAGATTATAGTTACCAGGGAATCGGATAGAACTCTTTTCTTGGAATGGAGTTGGAGTTGATTTAGATAGGATTGTGGATGACTTCAGAACTGGGATCATAAACATAAGGTAGTCATTAATAATTTTAATAAAGAATTTGGAAGAAAGGCTATCACCCAAAGAGTGGTTAGAATATGGCAGTGGATGATGGATCACTTGTTAATTTTAAATCTGCGTTTGCTTAACAAAACCTTATCTAAGGGATCAGGGCCAAAGGAAGGTACATGGAGTTAGGTGACAGATCAGCCATGATATCATTGAACATTGGAATAGGCTCGATGGACTGAAAGGTCTATTCTTATACAGGGTATAGTTGAGGTGAAGAGAAGAGATGGATCTCAGGGAAACCAGCTAAGGACATGAGAGACAAAGGAATAGAAGATATAGTGATTGGATTGATGACTGGAGGAGGGTTGTGTGGGCTGTAAGTCCCAGAAAAAAAATCAAGTGCCTTATTTCTGGGCTGTAAGTATTTTAATCTTGAATATCTAATCTGGGTGCATTGTCATGCTAATGATGAATTTCCCATTCCAACAATCATTTCTTTCAGGATATTTGAAATTCTAACTGGTAGAGAAATGAGCAGTGCAGTGTCTCTTGCCTAACGCTTGCAAATGGAGCAGCATTAGCAGAAATAGTGAACATAGTGTCTATTTATGGCCATAGCTGCTGTATTCTAGTATGACTCTGAAGGTCTCATCTTTTTTAGATTAGATTAGATTCCCTACAGTGCAGAAACAGGCCCTTTGGCCCAACTAGTCCACACCGACCCTCAGAAGAGTAACTGAACCAGATCCATCTCCTTCATGCACCTAGCACAATGGGCAATTTAGCATAGCTAATTCACCTAACCTGCAGATCTTTGTGGGAGGAAACCGGAGCACCCAGAGGAAACGCACACTGACACTGGGAGAATGTGCAAACTCCACACAGACAGTCACCTGAGGCTGGAGTCAAACGTGAGACCTTGGTGCTGTGAGGCAGCAGTGCTAACCCCTGAGCTACCATTTTAATGAATGGGTGTGAGTACATGGAAAAATAGACAAACAAGTGAAATGAGTTGGTAGGTAAGTACGTAGATGAGTCAGAGTAGTTGGATGGTTCAGAACTATAATAAAAACTGAAAGAACTGCGGATGCTAGAAATCAGAAACAAAAACAGATTGCTGGAAAAGCTCAGCAAGCCTGGCAGCATCCATGGAGAGAAAGCAGAGTTAATGATTTGGGTCCAGTGAAATTCAGTAAGGCGTTTGACAAGGTTCCCCATGGGAGATTGATTAGCAAGGTTAGATCACATGGAATACAGGGAGAACTAGCCATTTAGGTACAGAACTGGCTCAAAGGTAGAAGACCAAGGGTGGTGAAGGGTTGTTTTTCAGACTGGAGGCCTGTGACCAGTGGAGTGCCACAAGGATCGGTGCTGGGACATCTACTTTTCATCATTTATATAAATGATTTGGATGTGAGCATAAGTGGTATAGTTAGTTTACAGATGACACCAAATTGGAGGTGTAGTGGACAGCGAAGAAGGTTACCTCAAATTACACTGGGATCTTGATCAGATGGGCCAATGGGCTGAGAAGTGGCAGATGGAGTTTAATTTAGATAAATGTGAGGTACTGCAGTTTTTGAAAACAAATCTTAACAGGACTCATACACTTAATGGTAAGGTCCTAGGGAGTGTTGCTGAATAAAGAGACCTTGGAGTGCAGGTTCATAGCTCCTTGAAAATAAAGTCGCAGGTAGATAGGAGAGTGAAGAAGGCATTTGATATACTTTCCTTTATTGGTCAGAGCATTGAGTATAGGTGTTGGGAGGTCATATTGTAGCTATACAGGACATTGGTTAGGCCACGTTTGGAATATTGTGTGCAATTCTGGTCTCTTTCCTATCGGAAAGATGTTGTGAAATTTGAAAGGGTTCAGAAAAGATTTACAAATATGTTGCCAGGGTTGGAGGATTTGAGATATAGGGAGAAGCTGAATAGGCTGGGATTGTTTTCCCTGGAGCATCAGAGGCTGAGGAGTGACCTTTTATAGAGGTTTATAAAATCAAAAGGGGCATGGATCGGGTAAATAGACAAAGTATCTTTCCTGGGGTGGGAGAGTCCAGATCTAGAGGGCATGAGTTTAGGATGAGAGGGGAAAGATATAAAAGAAACCTAAGGGGCAACATTTTCACGCAGACGGTGGTACGTGTATGGAATGAGCTGCCAGAGGAAGTGGTGGAGGCTCGTACGAATGCAACATTTAAAAGGCATCTGGATGGGTACATAAATAGGAAGGGTTTGGAGGGATATGGGCTGGGTGCTGGCAGGTGGGACTGGATTGGGTTGGGATATCTGGTCGGCATGGACAAGTGCTGTACATCTCTATGACTCAATGACTCTAAATCCAACGAAGGGTCACTGGACCTGAAATGATTTCTTTCCACAGATGCTGCTAGACCGGCTGAGCTTTTTCAGCAATTTGTTTTTGATTCAGGACTATTTTTGGTTGGGGGACAGTCAGATCTGGTCAATGGTTAGGCGAGAATTGGTTGTGTGGTCAAGGCGTAGTTGGGTGTTTGAGGGATGTTTGGGTTTAGTTTCAGGCATAGTTGGATAGTCAGGAGGTGGTTGGTGCCCAGGGTTTGGTTTGGGATGAGTTGTTATTGAGTTTTTTTTGGTTCGGGGGAATTTTATGGGGGTGATCAATAAGTGATAGTTGTTCAGGGTAGTAGTTTGAGTGGGGGAATTCAAGAAAGGTCTGGTTGGAGGTAATTGCTGATTGAGTGGTGGGACCAGGGATTGGGAATTGAGTGTTGGGAATCAGGTGAAGGGGTGGTCAGTTTTGGCTGGCTATAAGTTGTCAGTAGTCAAGGGTTTAGTCATCAGGAGGGTACTTGGGGCCAGGTTACTGATTTTAAGGAAAATTTGGAGTAAATGGATCTGATCAAGATTTAGTCAAAGGGTGTTTGGATGGGAAGTTCATGGAGGTAGTTGAGTGGTTAGGGGAGTTTGTTGGTTTTGGGGTTACACAGCTGAAAGACCAGGTATTTAACAGTCTAACATTTCCTGGGCCAGGGTCCAGGTGAGTCCGTTGTATTGAGAATAACTCCCTGCCCTGAACTCAGAGCTGGAGATAATCATGAAGTTTGTTTTTATTTCAAAAATATACATTATTCATAAAATAATTTGATGGTCTGTACAGTTGGTCATGCCATACATATGTAAACATGTACATACAGAGATCAGAATTTATCATTTTTATACAGGTCTGTACATTTTTTCAATCATATGCCCATATAATTAGCTGAGGCGTCAGCAGAGCCCAAATGACTGCATGGGCCCCCTGTTCTTCGTTAGGCAGGCAGACTTTACACAGTGGTCTTTCCCCACCGCGCCTTGGCGGCAGCTACCCCAAGCTTCAGCGCGTCCCTCAACACATAGTCCCGGACCTTGGAATGTGCCAGTCTGCAACACTCAGTCGGGGTCAACTCCTTCAGCTGGAAGATCAGCAGGTTTCGGACCATCCAGAGAGCGTCCTTCACCGAGTTGACGATCCTCCAGGCACAGTTGATGTTCGTCTCGGTGTGCGTCCCGGGGAACAGGCCGTAGAGCACGGAGTCCTGCGTCACGCGCTGCTCGGGACGAACCTCGACAAACACCACTGCATTCCTCTCCAGACTTCCTCTGCATAGGCACATTCCAGAAGGAGGTGTGTGACAGTCTCGTCCCCCCCGCAGCCGCTTCGAGGGCAGCGTGTGGTGCGGCAGAGAGTCTGGGCGTGCATAAAGGATCTCACAGGCAGATCCCTTCTCACCACCAGCCAAGCCATGTCTTGGTGCTTGTTGGAAAGTTCTGGCGATGAGGTATTCTGCCAAATGGCTTTGATAGTCTGCTCAGGGAACCGCTCGATAGGATCCGCCCTCTCCTTTTCCCAAAGGGTCTCAAGGACACTACGTGCTGACCACTTCCTGATGGACTTGTGGTCAAAGGTGTTTTTTTTTCCTAAACTTCTCCACGAAGGACAGGTGATACAGAACGGTCCAACTACTCGGAGCGTTCCGAGGCCAGGCCCATCCTTCGCAATACCAGGGACAGGTAGAACCTCAGTACGTAGTGACACTTGGTGTTTGCCTACGGGGATCCATGCACAGCTTGATGCAGCCACAAACAAAGGTGGCCATCAGGGTGAGGGTGGCATTGGGTGTATTTTTTCTCCCGTTGCCCAGATCTTTGTACAGCGAGTCCCTTCGGACCCGGTCCATCTTTGACCTCCATATAAACTGGAAGATGGCCCGGGTGACTGCAGTGGCACAGGTTCTGGGAATAGGCCAGACCTGTGCCACGTATAATAGCAATGACAGTGCCTCACACCTGATGACCAGGTTTTTTTCCCGCAATGGAGAGCGACTGTAGCTTCCATCTGCCCAGTTTCTGCCTCACTTTACTGATATGCTCCTCCCAAGACTTGGTGCATGCCCCAGCCCCTCCGAACCAAATACCCAGCACCTTCAGGTGGTCGGTCCTGACGGTGAAGGGGATCGATAATCATGAAGTGTCCCAGTCAACAGGAAATCAACTTCCCAAGCAATTCACATTTACATCCATGTGTGAGGAAGTCCATCGCTTCCTGACACACATTTTGTATAATGCAGCCCGTCTCCAACAATACAGGAAACTGAAGATCCAGCTCTTTTTTTTCTCGTTGTGCAGCCTCTGTCTCATGTGGTTGTACCCAAGCAGGGCTGGATGGACCTATTCCCTGCGATTGGACCTCAACACACAGGCAGTAAAATGGGTTCAATGAGGCCCAATGAGATACAAAGAATAGTTGAAAAGCTTCCGCCTGAAATTGGATTGGATCATTTTTCATGAACAATGCATTAGAGTCCCTGACGTATAAATCAGAACTGACAGAACTCCTCTTGTGCAGTTGGAAACATGGGTGATTTACTGGTGGTGGTTAATAGATGAAAAACTACCATGTTTGATTTGATAATGGGGGAGAAAATGTTCAATTGTGTGTCAGAGCACTTCTGGATACATTTAAAAAAAGCTGAAAAAGTATTGCATGTGACTTGGTAGCAGGAACAAAATAGTGGTGAATGAAAGCATCCTCACATATAAAAATAAATAAGTGAGAACTCTAACTTCTGGCAACAAATCGTTGTCAACCCCCACAGAGTTTGTTGCATTGCTTTCATCACCACACCCCATTGGTTCCCTGATTGTTCTGCCCCTTTAATGCAGTGGGTGATATGAAAGTCTCAAATTAAAGCGCCAGTTTGCACTAATTCACTTGACCTAATCCCAGAGAGTTGAACACATAACAAAGATCACAATGTAGTGCCACACTGAAAGACTGCTGCACTGGTAAAGTTGCATTTTTCAAATGGAATGTTAAACCAGACTTGCCCGCAGTTGGATGCAATAGATCCCGTGGCACTACTTTGAAGGTGGGAAAGATTCCTTTACTGTCCTGGAAAATAATTTACAACAACTGCATTTCAATAGCACTTTTTTTTAATATCGTAAAATATTCAAATGCCCTTCAGAGACAATATAACAGAAAATATGACACTAAGCCACATAACATGGCCATAAGGAAAGAAAAAGGGAATGGGGCTAATTTGATAGCTCCATAAGTGAGCTACCACAAAGGCTGAATGGCCTCATGTTGTGCTATAACATTCCATTGCAAGTGACTTGACATGATAAGTGCTTCATCAACTGTAAAAACATTGGAATATCCTGAGATTACAAACATCTCTCCATAAATCTAAGTCTAATTGTCTTTTGTCTCTCACAGAAGAAAATATTTTTAGTAAGGGAGGCATGGGAAACGGGAAGGGAGAGAGGAAAGCTATTTACTTTGGTTTCTGCCCAGGCCACTTCCAAATCACTCGTTCACCACACACAGTATTTAGACATGGTCTTAAGATCAGCAGCATTTGTGGAGAGAAATCAGAGTTAACGTTTCGGAACGAGTGAACATTAAATCTGATTTCTCTCCACAGATGCTACTAGACCTGCTGAGCTTTTCCAGCTATTTTTATTTCTGATTACGTCATCTGTAGTTCTTTCAGTTTTTACGGTTGCAAGTTTCACTCTCCCTTTTCATAAATAATCATTTTGAAAAGTCTAGTAAAAATGAGTGCAATGTTCAACATGCTTCTCCCCTCATTGGCCCAGAGCTCCTTTGGCTGTAGAGTGATGAGCCCAGAGGTTTTTAGCAGAGGACTGTAGGTCCCATTATCTTGACCATCTAGCTGGCAGGAGAGGGATTAGGTCTAGGGTCCCCAGGGTGAGCATTTCAACACCGCTGAATGAGACAGATAGGATGAAAGGGCCACTCCCTTCAGTTTACATGGAAATTCAGTAGCCCTCCCCACTAATCTGTAGATAATTAAAAAACCATTGAAGACAGCCATTTATCAACAAGCCCGATCAACTGCCTAATCCTGCTGTTACCACTTTCAAATGATGTGAAAGACATGAGGAATAAACCCATCAACAGATAGCAAAACTAGCTGTATTTCTGCACTACAATCTGGCTGTGCCTCAGGCTTGGCTAGTGATTTCCTCCTATTTGTACTGGTATCCAGACCACACTACTGGTCCTTCAAATCAGTTTCCTGAAAGATGAAAGAATTCACAAATAAAAATATTCTCATGTTGGTATTTTGAAGTAATCTTCAACGATTGCACTGAACCTATGGAAACTAAGCAGGGAAGGCTGAGCATTCTACCCCCACCTCAATCAAAACAGGTAAATAGATCTTAACTTGGTGTGATAATGTGTGACAGTGAGCCGTACTTTAGCAGCCTGTTGGATATTTGTCTCAGTTTTTCTATCTATTGAAGTCAATGGTTAAGATGTAAACTGGGGGTATCAGCCCACTCTACACACCCACAAAATCGGTCCTGTTAAATGGTTGTGAAAGAGGAGGTGGCATAAGAGGAGTTGAGGCCAGCCAAATATGAGGCACCATCTTATAGAGTGACACAGCAGGCTTGAATGGCTTACCTCCACTCTTTAATTCTTACATTTTGAAATAACCAACCTGGCTTTAACAGTACATTGTGTATTCTTTTCTTGCTGCACTGAGCTTAGATAAATCTTCAGAGTCCTGAGACTGACACTACTATCTTCCTTGCTCCATCCTGCAGCAAACAGTGTGCTACTCAGACAGCGATTGGAACAAGCAAGCTTGTGGTGCCCCATTTTGGTCTGTTAGCTTGGCTGGATGAAATCTGAATCAGATGCTTCAGGACTTGAAGCTAGGACTTAGACATTTAAAAATTGTACCATTTTAAAGGGGCTGCAGCAGCAAAGAGATGTGTAAAAGCTTTGAAGGTGACAGGACAATTTGAAAAGGCTTATGTTAATTAACAAAGGTAAAGAGTACAAAAGCAAGCAAATTTTGATAAACATTTACATAATGATGTTTAATTAAAATGTTGTGTTAATTCTGGGCTCCACACATTTGGAAAAAATACCAAAGGGTGCAGAAGAAATCCAACAGAGTGAGGGATTTCACTTATTCTGAGGAGGGTGTGCAGCTAATTGCATGCCAGCTATAGACTTAGTTACATTAGCTAGTTATAAATAATTACTCAGATTATTAGAGCCAGGGATGACACATTTGACCCTGTCAAGCTCTCAAGCTCTTCTAATCTTTGCTTCACTCAGAGCCTTTACCTTATACAACAGTTATTTACTTGAAAGGGAACACGTTCAGGGCAGTGGAATGAGATTAATTGGATAGCAGTAAAGGCAAGATGAGCCAAATGCCCTCTAACCATCTTGCATCATTGACTCATTCTCCAGTCTTTAATGGTCATTCTAATCTTGTCCTGTATTGGCAAAGTTGCTGTCCCTCAGATTAGACCTTTGGCTGAGGCTACATCAAAATTCTGTGACATCAACAAGACATGGGTGGCAAGTTCTCCTCTCTTAAAAAAAAAATTGCCCCTCTTAACAAGTGCCATTAAAGACTGGGCCTTCACCTTGGACTCATTTAAAAATTCTTGGAATATGGACGAGGCATGGAAGGTTGATGTTTATTGTTTTTCTATAGTCATGGGCAACGAGGGAGGGGCAGTAAATGCTGGCCTGGCAGTGACACCCACATCCCTCGAATGAATCAAAAATAAAATCCCACAAGTGAATAAAAACAAGCTGGTGATAATGAGCCACCTTCTGGAATTATTGCAGCCTCTGTGATGTATGTCAATCTATTGTGTTGTTAGGAAGGAAGCTCCAGGACTTGACTGTGACAAAAATGGATTGACTATATCCAAATCTGGATGATGTGTGACTCACGTAAATTTGCCCTTGTGTGCCTGTGTTCAGCAGTTTTGGGTTGGGTATGTTGCGAAACAAACATGGGCAAGTTGCTGCAGAGCATCCTGTATGTAAGTTTTGATGCAGATGTGCAATAATTCAGTGCATGAATATACAAGGTGGGTGGATGTAAAATTCATGGGAATTTATTATGTGTAAAATGACTGCTGCCATGTTTGACAATGTAACACCAGTTGCTAAGTAACTGTGTGTAAAGACTGAGGTATTATATTGCAAACTTCTTAAACAGGATATATTCCATTTGTTAATCTCTAATTACTGGTATCTTATACATTGATTCTGTTTGGAACCGAAAGCCAGACTTTTCTTGGCCCTTAAAATGACAGCCACGCTCAGACAACAACTCACCCGGACACAAGACCTTATACCCATCATGTGCAAGACTAACGTAATTTACAGGATTCCATGCAAAGACTGCATGAAACACTATATAGGACAAACAGGCAGACAACTGCTAGCCATTAAATACCACGACCATCTGACCCTGGTAGCCATACACATGGATGACAAAGACCACAAATTTGACTGAGACAACACAACCATCTCGGGACAAACTAAACAGAGGGCAGCCAGAGAATTTCTGGAAACATGGCACTCATCAACAGACTCTATCAACAAGCACATTGACTTGGACCCTCCATACCGGTCACTACAACGAACAACTGGAACCGTCAACCGGAAACAGCAGGAACGGAACCAAATAAATTCCAGAAGACACAGTAGAGCAGCGCTTCACAGGAGGATTCAAAGCACTGAAGATGTCACCTAGACAGGGGCTGAAACATGTGCAAATCAATTTCACACTTTGGCAAATATACCCACAACCATGGCAGAAATGAGGAACATTCAATATTGATATGAAGCCATTTTCACTTATTTGAAAGAATCTGTACCTAAAACAGTATCGAGATATCCCAAAGCACCTTATAGTCAATTAAGTATTTTTGAAATGGAGACATTGGTTTAGTTTCAGAGACATGCCAACACTCACGGAACAGGTTTCCCAAACAAATGTGAAATAAACAATGAAATCGTCTTTTATTTTTGGATACCAGAGAAAACTACCCAGTTCTTCCTTGAGAAATTGCCAATGAAGTCTTTTATGCCCACCCAAGAGACCCAGATGATGCCTCAAAGTTGTCTAAAGCTCTTCATCCTTGAGGCTATGCTCTGTTCAAAACAATTTCCAAACACATTCCCAACAGGTAAAGTAGGCGTAAATCTTAAAACAAGCAGCAAACTCTTCAACTCTGCCTGTTTGATCAGTTTTACCAGTATTGCTTTCAAATGTTTCAACTCACAGCATATAAGTCTTGCAGTGAGGAACTAGCATGGTTAAAAAAAATTCATTAATGTGCCTGAGAGATTCATGCACACACATAAAGGCTGGTGCTTTGCTTTGGCTAAACTGGGCAGCCAATGACAGATAAGTATCAATATTTTTCAAATGGAAAGTAATTAAGTACATGAAACGAATTGAACTTGTGGGCTGTGTGGAAATTAGCAGTATTTCAGGGACCATCTGGATAGCTCTCTCAAAGAGCCAGTACATACACACTGGGCTGAATGGCCTCTTCTGTATTGTAAGATTCTCTGAAAGCTTGGTGCTAGTTTTACTCTTGGTGCTGTGTCTTTTCAAATAGCAGCAGGGTTTACAATATGGAAAGGAGACTTGGAACAATTAAAATCACTGAGGATTTTAAAATGAATGACTAAAGGAAATGCCCAGGAAACTGCCATGCTCTGCCCAGGCTGCCAAACCCGTGAATATATTCATGCTGCAAGCCAGTTCCAATCACTTGCTGCTGGGACATGTCAGTGTGCTGTTCTGCTTGATGAGCACAGACCACCCCAGTGGTGAATTCAGATTATTTATTGTGTAACATGAACACAAACATCCATTTGTTTCTGCGCCGGGGAAACGGCTGGATGTTTACTGATAGAGCTGAGAACTGTGCAGCTTATTCCAAGTCAAGATCCAACTGGGCCTTTCTCAAGTCTGACCTCGGTTTTGGCCTCTGATCCTATTCTTTCTTTCTGTTCTTTCGGGGTCCAAATAGTTTTGGAGTTTCTCCTTTTCTCTTGCTGCAAACACAGAAGAAGACGAGTTCAACAGACTGAAGATAGACTCACAGGGATTGGAAGCGTATATTCAAAAGCAAGGGGAACATTGCGACTTGGTGTGTCAGTTTGGGAAAGCATTGCAAGAGACTGAATAGGCCTCTCCCTCATGGTTCAGTGAGTGCACTCACTAGTTAGTGTCTACTGAGCTGTACAGTCCAGGATAGACCCAAGATTCAAAATCTGGCCTGCGTTGTGACAGTTGCATTGTTGTGTAAACAGATGAATAAAATAACATTCCTTTTTCTGCCAGAGATCTGATGACTTTTAGAAGATTTCTTTTTGATTTTACTTCAATTTTATTTGTTTAATTCAAGCTTGTAACTTTTTAAATAATTCTGTTTGTTGAGATAGTGTGCTTGTTAACCATTTAAATATAAATAGTTATATTCCTACAAGATGTGATGCAATGTCACATGCATCGACCACTTTGGTTAGTGAGCATAATAAGTAGCTCATTTGGCATCAGCAGGAAGATCCATTAAGGTTTTCTGGTCAGCATCTGTCTTTATATTCATTTGTATTAGTCTAGGAGGAGGAGTACGACATGGTGGCAGTGGTAGTGAACCAACAGCATTGGGCAGCAGCTGAAAACAATAAACTTAAATTGGACACCTACATAAAGGAGTTGGGAGATTATGTTGCGGCTGTACAGGACACTAGTTAGGCAACTGTTGGAATATTGCGTGCAATTCTGGTCTCCTTCCTATTGGAAAGATGTTGTGAAACCTGAAAGGGTTCAGAGAAGATTTACTAGGATGTTGCCAGGGTTGGAGGATTTGAGCTATAGGGAGAGGTTGAATAGGCTAGGCTTGTTTTCCTTGGAGCGTCTGAGGCTGAGGGGTGACTTTATAGAGGTTTATAAAATCATGAGGGGCATGGATTGTGTAAATAGACAAAGTCTAGAGTGGGGGAGTCCAGAACCAGATGGCATAGGTTTAGCTTGAGAGGGGAAAGATATAAAAGAGACCTAAGGGGCAACTTTTTCATGCAGAGGGTGGAACATGCATGGAAGGAGCTGCCAGAGGAAGTGGTGAAGGCTGGTACAATTGCAACATTTAAAAGGCATTTGGATGGGTATATGAATAGGAAGGGTTTGGAGGGATGTGGGGCAGAAGCTGGCATGTGGGACTAGATTAAGTTGGGATAGCTGGTCGGCATGGAGAAGTTGGACCAAGGGTCTGTTTCCATGCTGTACATCTCTATGACTCTATAAAGTGGAATCAATGCTTTCACAGTGGAGAGTGGACGTGTGAATAATGTAATTGAGCACACTCCTGGGTTTGCCTGAGCTGACAAAAGTTATAGTTTTAACTGGAGAATTAACAATGCAGTGTCATTTTTCTTGGTGTACAGACTTTGCTGTAGTTGCCCAACATTTGTGACCCTGATGCCAGGACCGTGCCTAACCGCAAGCCAAAAGCCCATGGTGCAGCAATAGTACTCAGGGCTTGGCTTCTTCTCTGTCCTGCAGACATCACAGCTCACTCCGACCTTTTGAAGAAAGCTTGTCTCAGGGCATGACAGAACAGAAGGCTGAGGCAATGGTAGCAAATTTGCAGACCTGAACCAGATAGCATCCAATCTCTGAGGTAAGTTTGGGTCGTTTAGCCTCGGGATTGAACTTTGCCTCCTTGCGGATGCAGTGAGACAAACTGGACAGTTTAGAAACACCATTGGAAATGCAGGCTGGTGCTGAATGGAGGCCTCTGGTCAGTCTGTGGGAGCTGAGAAGATCCCAACATATCTCAAAATCACATTGAAAATTTGTCTGAAGATCAATGTAAGGTTCAGGGTACACTGCTTTGAATGCATACGAGATGGACAGAAAGTTAACAAATGCTTAAATTAATTTGTTAACCAGTGCAGAGAAAAGGCAAGAATATGTGATTGACTGAATGCTGACCCCTCAATGAATTATGGAGTTGGTTGTTGCCTGTACTCCTGTGTAGGTATTGCAGAGGGATCTGCATGAAAAACTAAAGTATGAGGAACATATTACATGATAGGCACAGATATGAGGCAATTGTCACAGGGTGACAGTACTAATATGTCTTGGGGCACCAAACGTTTGTAGGTACAATATCCAAGACACCCAGTCATAGCAAGCGGTGCTGCAGTTGTGGGTGCTTGATAAAATATGTAGAGGTGCTTGGCAACATTGACACATACAAGCCTGAGGATTTACAAGGCACTGGGTCAAGCTTTGTGGAATATGAGAAGCTGGAGCAGTCAGTGCTCAAATCACAAGAGGTTCGCCACTCGGAAGAGAACTGAATTGAGGAATCTCCAGGAATTGCCAGAAGCACGGACCCAAACATGCAAAGGAGGAGATGGATCGAGGTCAAAGCATTACTGAGGTTTCACTGATTCCCTCAGTAGTCCAGGTTCCAATCTGTTAACAAACCAGAAACACTTGCATCCCTCCAGATATCTGCCCCATCAAACCTGACAGGCATCGACTTTGAGTGAAGCTTGACAGAGGTGCAAATGCCAATACATTACCTTTCTGCAGTGTCAAGGATATGTACAATGAGGTGTGGAAGTTTGAGGTCAAACGAAACAGTATGACCAATCACTTGTTCAACAATGAAGTGTCCAGGTTCTTTGCAAGTACACAAAGTCAAATGGGCTACTCAGACTAGTTAGATGTCGTTGGACTGACAGTGGTGTGTATGTCAGTATATAACCAACTTAACAAGCCATGTACTGATCCAGTCAGCAAACCACAAATGCACCAGCATACCCATTGGATGACAAGGAGAACTTCAGAAATTGTATCCAGACCAGTTTGGTACTGTTTGGAATTTTTATGGGGATGTAGTATTAAAGAAAGTGCAATGCTATCAGTCCACTCTCTGTGAAAAGCCACCATGAAAATTTGAGGTTGGAACAATATGGAATGGAGTGGAATGGAATGGACAAATAGATCAGTCGATGAGTGCGACATGAGATGGTCTGGTGCAGTTCAGTCAAATGGATGGTTCAATTTTGCTATGATTAGACCTGAAGAGGCTAAATAATCCTTTTTAAAGAGATGCTCTCAAAGATGCCAATGCTACTGGAGCTAAATCTAATGTTTGCTTTCGTTAAAAACCTTTCCAAACTAGATACAAAAATAATTATTTGACTTATACAATTGTAAAGTGAGTTCCAAGATCTAGCAATGTTTAGAACTCCCTTTCACAGCCAGCCAGGATACATTTCAACATCATAGGGACCAGATAATGGAAAGAGTGCTTGGTGATGACTCCACAATGGTAAGTCACAAGGAGGAAGAACATGACTACTTGTTAATGAAGACTACCAGATAAAAGGTTTGATTTTCAATGAATATCAGGTAGTAACTAGTAGGGTATAAAATTGGGAATCCAACAGAGTATCCATTAGGGAATTCAGAAATTTCTTTACCCCATTAGTGGTTAAGTTATAGGATAGCATTTAGAGGGAACCAGATAGGCACATTAGTGAGAAAGAAATAGGAGAATATGATAGAGTTGGATGAAGCTGGATAGGAGGCGGTTTGATGTTCCGTTTGTTTTAAGGAAGAAAACACCACTAAAAGGCCAATATTTACTCAAAGCTAACCGCAAGGAAAAATATGCGACAGTTAGTTAAGTGCTACAATATAGTTTATCTAACTGGAAAGTTATAGCCAAATCCAGTCAAGTTCCTGCTTTGGAGTTGAAACATAGAGAAACAACCACCAATAAAGCTTTTTAAATTAACACTAGGATTTCAGATTTAAATTTGTACATGCAACAAAATAAATCCGTCTGAAGCAATGATATCCCCTGCTGGTGTGTAGTTTAGTGTTGTAATTGAGCTTCTCCACTGCATGGCAGCACCTGAACATAAGAAGGGGAATTGTCTCTGATATCAACAATTATAAAATGTACTTTTCTAATACATTGCAGACCAAACATCTGAATAAACTGCACATCATCATTCATAACAGTGGTTAAAGTCTCCTATATAATTTTTTTGGACCAATTCATCAGATGATAACTTCAAATACCAAAGGAATGTCATTTCTTCATTACTCTGTTGAAACTTCCACATTGTACATAAATGTTAGTCCAAAGTGACTGCTGTTCTGAGAGATTTCTTCAATGAGATGTTTAACAATTGTCCTATTTGTCTTCACAGAGATAAATTAAAGATCCTAGGGTGATTTGGAACGTCCTGAGGCTGTGAAAAGTGACGTATAAATCAAAGTTTCTTTGTTTCATTGTTTGGAGATGAGTACATGCACAAAAGGTTCACATTTGTCATGTAAAGACTGCTTTAGAAAAGTAGCAGCTTCTGAGCCAATTTCCTGAAGCTAGAACATGGCTGACACTTGATTCTGTTGTGAGCAACCAAAGTGAATGCTCCCATGAATTTGAATTGCCAATCTTAACTTGTAAAAGGGGGACCATTATGAACCATGAAATCATTGCAATTGTTTGTGTGTTTTACATGGGTAAGATGAAGGTACAGCAGTCCATTATGCTTAGATTTGCTTGTTTGTTTTATGAGATGACAAAGGCCTTTAACATTGGAACATAGACAATTTTTATTACATTAATATGCAAAATTTAGTTAATGATCTAATAGTAAAAGAATATTTATCTTACAGTAATCAAAGTCAATGATACATTTGTAAAGGAGAGTCCTAAGGGCTGAATGATGTCACCAATGCCGAGTCTTTAAATAAAGACTATCTCCTTGATATATTTAAAGGAGGTTTGGTGTGGGCCATAACAGATTGCTGTTTTTGATTATGCAGATTAGATGGGCCAAAGGGCCTTTTCTTCGCAATAAATCTCTATCATTCTATGCGCAATGAATAGTTAATGGACACTATGGTCAGTCAGGGGACAATTCCTTTGACAGTCATAACAGGTGGTGGAGTATCCTGAAAGATTGGTTAGGAAGTGCAGAGGTAGACAAGCAGGAGGCAGGAAGAACATAGCAAAACAGGCAGCATCAGGAGGCGGAGAAGTCAACATTTTGGATGTAACCCTCCTTCTGGACTGAAGAAGGGTTACATCTGAAACATTGATTTCTCCACCTCTGATGCTGCCTGCCTTGCTGTGTTCTTCCAGCCTCCTGCTTGTCTACCTTGGATTCCAGCAACTGCAGTTCTTTTGTCTCCAGAAAGTGAAGAGGTCAGGAAGGATTAGTTTGGAGGGATGGGGTAAGACAGCACGAGTGAGAAAGGATATTGCATGCAACATTGAGAGTTGTAAACCCTGAATGGTGGGTCCAATGGTAGATTTACAGTGAATGTGAGGCAGCAGAGAGAAGATAGTCTTACATTCCCTTACCAAGTGCAGAAAGTCATATGGCAAAACTAGAGATAATGATATGAAATGTTCAAAAAGCAACTCAACCACCCGATGAAGAAGCAGCACTCCGAAAGCTAGTGCTTCCAAATAAAACTGTTGAACTGTAACCTGGTATTACATGATTTTTAACTTCAAAAAATAATATAGCTTAATAAACAGCCAGTGGATATTCCAAAATGGAAAGCTCAACTCAACAAATAAAACAACTTTTGGTTGGTAGAAGTGGTGAAAGACCATAAAATTAAACAAGATATCATGTAAAAGTGCCAATAGTAGTATAGACTAAAGAGACTGTGAAAGATATGAAGATCCACAAAGGAGATTGAGAAGGACATTAAGAACATCACAAAGAAATATTATAAAATTCATGAGGGTATCAAGATTAACATTTGGTTTGCAATTACTCTAGAATAACAAAAGTCGTGAAAAGGAACCATCCCTTTTAAAAACACACGTAGGTAATGGTGAAATGAAAATAGAGAAGTGGAGTACTTGATGAAAATTTAAATAATGGTAGATTTTCCAAAGGTCAGACAGTTGTTATTTCTGGCGAAGATAAGATGTGCACATGGAGACCCTGCAGAATCCTCATTGAAGCAAACTCTGAAAAGAATTATCTGGGAAATTGAACTTTCCTCTGTGCAGTTTCTGTGCCCCTACAACTGCAGTAGTTCTGATGAAATTAAGTAAAACAATTACTCAGGAAAAATTAGACAATTAAATACATATTCTGGTTCTGTAAGAAACTCTGTGAAAAATGTTTTATGAATGCCTCATTTGGGCTATTACTGCCAATCTGATTTTTCCAGTTAACTAGATATATAGATGAAAATACTTATGATTATTACCATCTCTTTACCCAAACACCCAGTATTTCTTCTTGTATTGTGCGTACTGTTAGGGGCCACTCCCATTAGTGACTACTTTCCTCTACTCTCCTCAACTCCACCCAAATCAATTCCACATTCTGACCTCCTGAATTAAAGTGATCTCTAATATTTGTACAAACATCACACTTGGCTAATCTTTAATTTGGTTCCTACTCTCCTCGAATATAATTTAGTCCTTAATATTCAGGATCCAATCCTTGACAAACTGCAACTATTTCTCTGTTCTGGCTATTAGATCATATTTATTTACCTCAATGTGTATTAATTGTGTTGTGCCTCTCTGGTAAATTGGTACATTTTAAGACTGTATATAAATTGGTGGTAAAGTTAATAAAATATACAGATCACAACATAAATAAGTGAATAATATAATTAAGTGATTGACTAAAACTCATTAATGATGGCAGGAGACGTGATGCGTCAATGTCCTAGCACGAGGGAGTTCCTGGATGTAATTAAGATAAGTATATCTGCAGTGAATGGTGAAGTTTGAGCAGCTTTGACTTAGACTTTGAGTTGGAAGCTAAGCTGCAGACCCTGTAATGATGAAGAAGGGGAAATTAATCTGGATTTTTTGTACTGGGGGCAGTCACAACATTTAAGATAAGATCTTCTAATTTGGTCAGTGGGCAAGGAAAGGAGAAGTCTGACTGTGGGTGAGGCTATTCAGATTGCAGGAATGTCAGACTCTGAAGTTGTACAATGGGTTTGAAGTTCTCTCACCTGTTTGGATGAGAGCTGGTCTGCATGGCCTGACCTGTTGAATTTTTCTAGTATTTTCTCCTTTCGCTTTGCTTTTTTATACTTGCAACAAAAGTTGTTTCCTGGAAGGTACTCTTTGGCCCATTTTACCCCATTATTTGCCAATGTTATAGAATAAAGCAAAATACTACAGCTGCTGAAAATCAGAAATAAACAAAGAAGCTACTGGAGAAACTCAGCAAGTCTGGTGTAATCTATGTAGAGAGAACCAGATTTAACATTTCAAGATCAATGCGACTTCTTCAGAACTCAGAGTTCTGTTAAGGTCTTGTCACTCTCAGAAATGTGAATGAGTCAATCTTCAGCCTGCTGAGATTTTCCCCTCCCTGGAAGTTGTGAGAGAGATGGTGAGAAGGAGAAATAATTGGGCAAGTTTGTTCAAGACAGGAACACACACCACCTCTACAATTGAATGTTGGACGAGAAGGTCTGTGCGTTACTTTATTTATAACCAGACGCATTCTTACACACAACTGAGATTTTTTTTCCATCTTCAAATCATCTGTGGTATTTTTTGATCTATTGACTATCAATAAATTTTCCATGCTTCCAATTGATGAGTGACTTTCTTGACTCAGCAACAATGAAAACCCTTAAATGGCCAATTAATGACCACCTATGACACTCCAGTTGCCACCTAACCATTTACTGGCAGGAACAGTGGATAGTTTCCCAACTGACAAAACATGTCTAGCTGCCTGGTGAGTTGGTGGTGCCTCTGATTGGGAGCAATCTGAGACATATATGTGGGCAAATGGGTTCCCTCTGAAAACCATTCCTTGCTGACTCCAACCCTATTGACTCCACTAACAAAAAAATAATAAATCTATATTTGCTGATAATACAAAGCTGGATGGGAATGTTACAAAGAGGCTGCTAATAGGTACAGACATGTTAACTAACTTTCTAATAAGACAGCAGATAAAGTATAATGTGAAGAAATGTGAGATTATTCACTTAGTTCATAAGAACATAAAAGATTTTTTTCACAAAGGCATGAACAGTATGCATGTTGACGTTCACAGAAACCATGCACAAGAGCAGAAAAATCTAATCCCGGAATCAATTAGGAAAACAATTGGCATGTTGGCCTTTATTTCAAAGGGGTTGGAGTACAGGAATACAGACGTTGTGTTATAATTGTAAAGGGTTTTGGTGAGACCAAACTACTAAACTGCAGGCTGCAAGAAGACCTGGTTGTATTAGCCAGCTCAACAAAGTCAGGATCGCTGAAGTCAACTCTTAGCCTAATGCATTTCATCACTAATTTACAGAGTTTGTGATTTCTATTTGTTGAGATGAGCTCCCTCTAATGACCAACAAGAGCACCCAACACTGAAATCAGTTCTTTTAGTTACTGAGCTAAACGTTCTTCCAGAAACAAGTTTGCTGAGTCTATCTCACACCAGCACCCAGGTGATTTTTATAAAAAGAAAGCACATTAGAAAAGGTTAAATACAGTACTCAATAATGATTTATTCTGATTCCAGAAAAGATAACAGCAAAAAATACACAAGCCAAAAATCTTTTCATATAATATATGAGTAAAGTCAAAGAAAGATAACAAAAAGTTGGTTTGATTCTCATTCTATTAATGTAATAACACATGATAATCCAGGGTTGGGTGGGTTGCAGAATAAAAGAATATCACATACATAGATGGAGTGTAAGGATTTCAAACCAATTGCACAATTTAACCTGACTTCCCCTGGAAAGATTTTGAGGATAGGTTGCAACATTGGTTTTGTACCCGCTGAATTTTATTTTCCACTGCTGTCACTGGATAGTAACAAGCTGAATGTAAAGCTGGTGTTCCAGCTAAACTTACAGCTTTCTAATCCAGTTAACAATGTCTTATAAAAATGAAACACTGGCCCTTTATATAACATTCCTCTGATTTTTTTTTAACAGGTACTATCTTGTTTGAAATAAATAGATTAGTGATTCTACTAAAAGAGGAGACACAAAAATATCATACAACCTGAGCAGTTGCATGTTATAGTATTTCTCAGTTTTAATTAATGGGAAATGATTCCATAAACACAATAGGATTGAAACTAAGAAATTTTAATAGGCAGATTATACAGTGTATAATGCATGCAAAGCAATTTGATTTTGATTAATGCAGTCATTTTTAGACTAAAGAGACAATTGAATGTATTTTCAATCTAGTAATAAGGGTTCTTTTTAGGCTGATAGTCAATTTTATTGATTTTCACAGATGGTTTTATTCCATGAAGCGTGGCATGTTTCCTCACCATATCATCTTAAACTAACCTCATTAAATGCCTCCCCTGGCTTTTGGTGACCCCCTTGTCCAATGCTAGCCCAATTCTACAACTCACCATATCTGAATGAATTCACAACTGGCAGGATATCCTGGAATGGACCCATGTCCATGACATGGCACCATCTTTAAAAGGCCCTAAGGAACCAGGACCAGATATCAGTCTTGGGTTGTCCTACACTATTCATGACATTTGCCCTGTAAATGATATAGAAAGGGAAATGGTGCAATGCTTGTGGATGGGGTGGTCCAGTGAGGGACATCCTCTTCCAAGGGACTGGCGCAGCAGACCAAGACTCTAGATCGGGCCAGCATGGTCTGAAATTACCAGCCGGGTCTATGTGCTCTCAGTTATCTGCAGAAATGCCCTGCAGCGTAGGAAGAAGATCAATAACTTTCTCTGCTCCACCAGAGTAATGCTGCTATCTTCTCTATGTTACTGCACCCACATCAAATCATGGGCTGTCACTCACTATTGCATGCAACACCTTCTCTCATTTTTTCTCATTTTTCTCAACCAGCCCAACGCCCCACACTGCTAACCCTGCACTGCCACTGTGAAGCCTACGCTATTGCTTGGGATAATTCATCACTCCCCTCCCCCCACTCACCTGCACCAAGACTAATAGCTGTACCAGCCACATTCATCTCCCTTAATACCTCCCTTTCTCTTCTTCCATGTGAAAGTGGCCTACAATATGGTAAAAAAAACGAGACAAGGTGGTGGTTCTTATGAGGAGGTTCTTATGCAAGGCAAAGCAGAGAGGCAGTGAACATCCAAGTAGGGTCAAAGAGCAATGAGAGCATACAAAGGGAGCATGTAAACAGCTGTGCTACAGCCTGGTCCAATCTGTGTGTTGGGTGTCTGTCTCTGTATGTAAGATGTCCTTGCAATGGCACTGCAGTAATAGTTCCTAGTGTGCTCCAAAGTGCATTTTTAAACTGTTGGTGGATCGGAGATGTATTATGATGATCTAGAGGTGCTCTTCCAGCACCACTAATCCAGAATCTGGTTTCCAGCATCTGCAGTCATTGTTTTTACCTCGTTGATGATCTAGAGAGTCTGGCAAATGTTCTAAGCTAACGTTAATGGATGCGGTGCGTATGACCAGTGTTCATGGAGCCCCAATATTGCTGGGTGTCTGAGATGGAGGTCTGGAAGGGCAAGTGATGAGCTAAAGTTGCCCATCTGACCAACTCTTACTTTTGTATCAAGTATTCTCAGCATCTTGGCAGATGGTAAAATGGAAAGTTAATAGTAATGAGGTGAGAATCTCGCCTCAATGTGGGAACTGAGTTGGAAAATATAGCTGGTTGAAATGGAGAAAGGCTTGACAGGAGTTTTCATATGATTCCTCTGAGATTTTACAGCATGATCTATGTCATTCAGGTCCCCATAAGCTTCCATCTTGTGAATTAAAGGGACTGGACTGTAGAGTTCTGATCACTGCCTCAGCTTTCACCTATCACTGTCACTCATGGTCTTAGTGTCACATTAACTTCACTGGTGTTGAACTATTTTGTCTCATTGAGAGACAAGAGAGAGGGAGATGTTTCAGCAGCAAACATGGGATGTTTGTATATTTTCATTCAGTAATTAGATATATTTTCTAGCTGGAGTCAATATTCAAAAGGAAACATGGCTTTGTCATGGTAATATTAGCTGGATGAATATTTAATATAATGTTTGTTAATTCATTGGGTACTAAAGTGCATTTAAAATCATTAGATTGAAGGATAGCTGAAGCTGAATTTTACTAAAGTTCATATTTAGATTTGTAGTTTGAAAGATACCCAAATTAAAGATGAAATCCTATTCTTGAAGCATATGTTGAGCTATGAATGCAACCATTGACAGAGAGGGCAATGGGATAATTGATGTTAATCCACAGTTAATTCAGAGACACATTTACACCAGTCATTAATTTTGCTCTTTTTTTGGTGTACTACATTTTTTTCTGACTCAGGACATGTTTACCTAAAATCAATGTCACTTCATAAACGTTTCATTCCGTGTTTTGGATGTACTGAGATTGTAATCTTTAAGAAAACGTTTGTCAGATGTCACTGAAACAGGAAGCTTCTAATACTTAAAACTCAAGCACTAATTTCCTTTCAATATGTGTCTATCCCAAGCATTTACTAGAATTTTCTGTATGACTCAAATAGGTGAGATCAGTTTGTGGTATCAGTAGTGAGTTAGTCTCTAAATGTTCATGGGTGTAAAGTGCCTTCTGGTAACATGTTACAGAACAGTTAGAATCCCCCAAGGTCTATTGGCCTCAGTATCCAAAAGTGACAAGTTAAGTATCTCCTAAATCAGAAGTCAAGGCTTGCTTATATGCAGTCTCCCAAATCACAGCCTCCTGTATCGCAGTCTCCTGTATCGCAGTCTCCTGTATCGCAGTCTCCCAAATCACAGTTTCCTGAATCCCAAAGACCTCCAAAACAATTGTATTCCTCTGAGTCATCAATTCCTAAACAAAAACAGTCTACTAAACAACATCTGTGTTCGCTGCAATCAACTGAGGCACAGCACCTACACTGGTTAGTCTTATCATTAGGTTTACTCCTCCGCCTCTTGTTGTTCTTCTTGTTGTCATTACCTGCTGCATCCTCATTGTTATCTTGCTTTGGTCTTTCTCTTTGCCTTCTGAAGCAGGCTCCCATCTTCTTGATTTTGCTGGATGAATTCAGAAAAGGAGAGGTAAGAATTATTGATTATAGTGAGCTGCATTAAGGTTTCCTTGTTCCTCTCTCACCTCTTGGTCATTTTATCAAGAGATGGAAGTCAGTGTGGATGAGATGGAAAGGTAAAATCCAACTTGATGTCTGAGTCAAAAACACAGTTTTACTTTTCCTAAGTGCTCACTTACTCCTTGCCTAAAGATGGATGTCTGGAGAAGAGAGTAGGAATGGGTAGGGCAGTGAAGGATAGTAGACTTATAGCATTTTTAGAAGAGTCAACATGGATTTGTTAAGGAAAAATCATGTTTCACTAATTTGGCTGGAGTTAGTTTTCAGAAGGTAATGGAGAGGGTTTATGAGGGGACTGCTGTTGATGTGGTTTATATGGACTTCCAAAAGGTGTTCAATATTATACAACAGTTTGTGAAGTTACAGCTCATGAAATCAAAAGTTGCCGAGGGAAAGGGACTGGAGCAATATATTATTTTTCAAGGATGGAAGAAATTTTATAGGTGTTCCCTAGAACTCAATATTGGACATTTGCTTTTCGTCATACATATATGATCTTGATCTTGGCCAGCATGGAAAATTTACATAGTTTGGGAAGACAGAAAACCTGGTTCAATTGTAAGGAGGCTAATGTAGAACTTCCAAAGTGCATTGATAAGTTGATGGAGTGGGAGAATGGGTGACCGATAAAGTTCAATGCAGGGAATGTGACCTGTTCTGGTCACCCAGTTATAGGATGGATATTATTAAGCTGGAGAGGGTTCAGAAGAGAATAACTAGGATATTGCTGGGTATGGAAAGTTTGAGTTATAAAGAAAGGCTGAATAGACTGGGAGGTTTTTTTGGCTGGAGTGTAGGAGGTTGAGGGGCGACCTGATAGACGTTTTTAAAATAATGAGAGGTAGAGATAGAGTTAGTAGTAATTGTCCATTCCCCAGGATGTGGGATTTCAAAACTCGGGCACATTTTCAAGATGAGAGGAGATAAATTTAAAAAAGACATTAAAAAGAGGCAGAGGGTAGTTTGCATATAGAATGAACTTGCAGAGAAAGTGGTGGATGTTGGTGGATTACAATGTTTGGATAGGCAAATGAATAGGGAAGGATTGGTGCTATATGGACCAGGAATAGGCAGGTGGAACAAGTTTAGTTTGGAATTATATTCAGCGTGGACTGGTTGGACTGAAGTGTCCGTTTTCATGCTGTATGACTTTATGACCCTAAGTGTGACGTGATGTACTTTGGTACAAAAAACATTGAAAGACCAGGGTGCATAAGTCATGAATGGTGGCAATACAAGTGTCAAGAGATGTTAATGATGCCTGCAGTATTCTAGGCTTCATTTATTGGAGTATACAGTACAAGATCAAGGAGTTTATAATGAATGGACAGAAGACAGTGGATAGACCTCAGTTGGAGTAATGCGTGCGTCTGGGCTCAATATTACAGGAAGGGTGTGAATGCATTACAGAGAGTGAAGAGGATATTTACACATATTGTTCCAGGGATTAGGTACTTCAGTTTTGAGAATAAATTGAAGAGGTTAGTACTGGAGAGAAGAAAGTTCATGAGGGGTCTAGATAGAGTAAATAAGGAGAAACTGTTCACTGATAAAGCCAGATAGTGCACTTTTGAAGTGTTTTGCAAAAGAAACAAATATGAGGTGAAATAAAAACTTTTTACACAGTGAATAAAATATAGAATGAACTGTGTGGTTGAAGTAGGTTCAACTGAGGCATTCAAGAGGTTTTAAATGATTATTTAAATTTAAACAAAGTGTAGCCTTTGAAAAGGCAGAAGATTGACACATTTAAAATACCAGCGCAGACACGTTAGACTGAATGCCCCAACAATTCTGTGACTTATTGATTTTCTTTCTCTCCTGGAGAAAGAGTTGGGAACAGGCCCCAACCCTGAACTACCTTGGGAATGGATGAAGCTTGGGAAGCACTGGGACTGAAATCCCTTCATGGATCCACTATAAATGGTGCTTTGTAACATACTATTGTGTCTTGTTGTAATTTCAATAAGTGATTTATCCTCAAGTCTATTAGATCATAACACATAGGAATAGAAGTCGACTATTCAGCCCACCAAGTCTGTATCCCATTCAATGAGATCATGGTTGATCAGAGAATCTTCAACTTCACTCGCCTGATTTATCTCTATAACTCTAATCCCTCACTGATTAGAAATCTCTCTGTCTCAGCCTTGAACAAACTTAACTGTCAGCTGTCTTGGTAAAGAATTCCACAGGTTCACCACTCTCCAAGAGAGAAAAATCGTTCTCATTTCTGTCTTAAAAGAACAATATTTTATTCTGAGATTACACTCTCTGGTCCTAGACTTCCCCACAAAAGGAAACAATCCCTTCACCCTATCAAGTTCTCTAAAAATCCTGTATGTTTCAATTGGTCCTCCTCTCATTTTCCTAAGCTCAAATGAATCCAACCTATTCAATCTTTCCTCATAAGAACATCGCTCCATACCTAGGATCAATTGAATCAACCTTCTCTGGACGTCAATTCTCCTGCTCCTCGAATGCTGCCTGACCTGCTGTGCTTTCCTAGCACCACACTCTCGACTCTGATCTCCAGCATCTGCAGTCCTCACTTTCACCTTCGTCCAATGCCAGTATATCTTTCCTCAAATAACTGCACCAAACCTATTTAAAGCTATTCCAGTTATGGCCTGACCATTGCTTTTTATAGTTTTAATAAGATGGCGCTATTTTTACAGCCCAATCCATTTGAAAGAAAAACCAATATTCCATTTGTCTTCTCTATTCGCCACTTCAGCTTGTTGAGATTCATGCACTGGGACCTCCAAACCCCCCAAACTGCAGCTTTCTGCAGTCTTTCCAGGAGCAATATTTAACTCCTCTGTTCTTCCTGTCAAAGCAAATACCCTCACATTTTTCCAAATTTTCTTCCATCCACCAAGGTTGTGCTTACTCACTTAACCTGTCTCTATCCTTCTGTTGCCTCACTACTTGCCTTCCCATCTATTTTTGTTATCCATTAACTTTATGATAATACATTCATTTCTCTCACTCAGGTCATCAATATGTATCATATTAATTGTGGCCCCAGCTGATCCTTGTGCCACTCTACTAGTTGCAGGTTGCCATCCTGAAAATGCCTCCTTTATCCCAACTCGGTCTTCCATTAGTTCGCTCATCCTCTTTCCATGCTCATATAGAACCTGAACACCATGGAATCTTATCTTATTAAGTAGTCTCATACGTAGGAATAAGTAACTAAAATAACCATCATAACTACATGTGCAGCACCTTCTCTGCTGGTCTTCTAGAAATCCACGTGTACAATAAAGCATTCAATTCCAGTCTCCCTGCTGTCGGAAAGATGTTATTAAACTTGTAAAGGTTCAGAAAGATTTACAAGGATGTTGCCCTGGTTGGAGAGTTTGAGCTACAGGGAGAGGCAGAATAGGTTGGTGCTATTTTCCCTGGAGGGGGTGACCTTGTAGAGGTTTATAAAAGCATGAGGGGCATGGACAGGGCGATTAGTCAAGATCTTTTCCGCAGGGTAGGGGAGTTCAAAACTGGAGGATATAGAGTAAAGGTGAGAGGGGAAAGATTTAAAAGAGACTTAAAGGGCAACTTTTTCACATGGGGGTGGTGCGTGTATGGAATGATCTGACAGAGGTGATGGGAGAGGCTGGCACAACTACACATTTAAAGGCATCTGGAATGGTAAATGAACAGGAAGGGGCTATGGGCCAAATGCTGGTAAATGGGACTAGACTAAGTTTTCTGGTCAGCATGGACAAGTTGGACTGAAGGGATTGTTCCCATGCTGTACATCTCTATGAGTATGACTACCTACTTGTTCCCTCTTGTCTACACTGCTTGGTCTCTCCTTGAAGAACAGTAATACATTTGTTAGGCATGATTTCCTGTCCATGATGACATGCTGACTCTGCTTGATTATAGTATGTCTTTCTAAATGTTGTGCTATTACATTCTTTATATTAGACTGAAACATTTTCCCAATAATCAATATTAGCTGACTGGCCTTCTGTTTTCTTTTTTAATGGTTTCCCTCCAATGCTGTCGTATCCTTTTGATTTTCATGCCCATATTTTTCTCCTTTCCAAAACCTCTACCCTCCTCCAATTAATTTAAAACCCATTCTAAAATCCTAGTTATTTGATTCACCAGGACACTGCTCTCAGCACGATTCGAGTGATGCTCATTAACTGGATCAGCTCCTTTCTAGCCCCGTATCAGTGCCAATGCCCCATGAAGTGAAGTTTATTACACTCACACTATTATTCAAGCCATGCAATTTGCTCATTTACTCCTTGACATTAATTTGCCTGTGGTTCAGGTAGTAATCCCAAGGTTTTCACTATGGAAGTTCTGCATTTTAGTTTAGCTCCTGACTGTTCAAAACCTTTCAGCAGATCCTCCTTTACAGTCTTATCAATGTCATTGCTATCAATGTAGATGGCAGCAACAACTAGATTCCTCCCCTCCTGCTCCAACTTCTACTTCTACTGTGGAGATGTCCTTAACTCTGAAACCAGGTGGGTGACGTAACTTTTGAGACTCATGTTGCAGAGAACAGTGTCTATACTCCTAATTATACTGCCTTCTATGACTACTCTATTCCCAGTTCCTCCCCCAACTTGAATGATTCCCTGTACAGTGGTGTCATTGTCTATTCATTCCTAGCAGTCCCCATTCTCGTTCTCACAGGTTGAAAGTACCTCACTGTTGTGCAGTTGAAGGGATTGAGCCTCCTTAAAAGCTGCCCCTTGTGTCTCCATAGCTGCTTCATCTATATTCACACCCTTCCATCCTTGATCACAGACTGACTTTGAATTACCTGATTTCAGGAATGGCTGCATCCTTGACCAAAATGTCCGGGTAGCCTTTCCCCTCCCTGATGCAGTGCAATATCTGCAGCTTAGGCTCCAGATCCTCAGCTCAGATCCAAAATAGCTCAAGCTGCAAACACTCACCGAAGACATGTTCAATCTGGATCACGTTGGTGACCAGCAGCTCCCACATGCTGCAACTGCAACACATCATCCGAATGGCCATCTCTATCACATTTAAGCTGTTAATTAAAACCAGTCTAGTATTCCTACTCTTTACACCATATTGCATTAATTCCCTTTAACACACAAATATCCATCTGAGATCTAACAAGATATCTTTAAACCGGGGGAAAAAAAATGACTGCAGACTTGAACACAAACTGAAATTTACTTTCACTTTAAAGACTAGAAATACTTACGATTCATACAATCCCTAAAGTGTGGAAACAGGCCATTTGGCCCAGAAGGTCTACACCGAACAGCATCCCACCCAGACCCATCCCCCTATGTTTCCCATGGCTAACCCACCTATCACTGAACACTATGGGGCAACTTAGCATGGCTAATCTGCCTAACTTGCACACCTTTAGACTGTGTGAGGAAACCAGAGCACCTGGAGGAAACCTACACAGACACAGAGAGAAAGTGCAAACTCCACACAGACAGTCACCAAGGGTGGAATCAAACCCATGTCCCTGGCACTGTGAGGCAGTAGTGCTAACCACTCAGCCACCATGCCATCCTAAAACTTAAAGGTGACCACAATCAATTGATGTAAACACCCAATTGGTTTATTAATATCGTTTCAGGAAGGAAATCATAGACTAAAGCCATAGAATCCCTACAGCTTGGAAGCAGGCCATTTGGCCCAAAAAGACCACTCTGATCTTCCCACACGATCCCTGTGACTCTGCATTTCCCATGGTCATCTGCCTAGCCTGCACATCTTTAGAATGTGGCAGAAAATCCATCATTGAGGCAGAAATCAAGCAAATACCTCTCTCCTTTCTCCACTGAACTGTTTGACACTTATCTCCTGCACTATATTGTAAGTCACACCTAATCACAATCGATTGTATATTTAACGTTCCTCAACCAAGTGGCCCAGCCCACCAAGAAATGTGGTTCCAGTTTCACTCGGCTCTTAACAGCCTGCTTTCTCAATGCATCCCTCGAAAATAAATCCATTCAAAGCTCAGAGCTACAGAATTTTAAAGCCTGTTGATTTCTCTTCAAGCAAATAAGAAATTACAATCTAAATTGAGTTTGTTCAAATTGATGATTTAGACACTTCCTTACCAGCAAGTGTATGCACTCACTCCAAGCTGAGAATAAAAGTGAAAGATTTGATATAACCAAGTGATTATCAGCAGTTGACCATCCAAAGCGAGTGTTGCAAAGTGTCCTCTCGCAATCCAGTCCGGAACTAACTATTTGAGATATCAGTTTACTGGAAGCTCTCGCTACAATGCAGCTGCGCTGGAATTTACTAACTTTGCTAACTTCCCAAACTTTTCCTGGAGTTTAAGTCATTCTGAGATACTCTGATCGGTGACCTGACGCTTTGAAACTCTCCTGTGTCAGAATGCTCGGTTCTTAGATTTTCCTGCCAATTCCTGTGCGCAACGTTTGTTTGACGTGCCAAATCATTTCCTGTTGTTGAGTAAGGGTTATGCAGGAAGCCCTGTCATCCAGAGTGGTGGTTTTAAGCTTATAACCTGGTGGCGTATGACTTTGATCATTTTTCCAGACCGAGATGGGAGCTGGAATGACTGAAGTTTTGGAGCTAAATTTACAGATGTCAGAAAGACAGTGGAAAAGGTAGATAGTGTTGAGGAGGCAGGGAGGCTGCAGAAGGAATTGGACTGTCTCGGAGAGTGGGCAAAGAAATGGTAGATGGAATACAATGTGGGTAAGTGTGAGATTGTGCATTTTAAGAGAAAGAATAGAGGTCTGATCTATTTTCACAAGGTGGAAAGCCATCAGGATTCTGAAGGGACTGGGGAGCCCTTGTTCAAGATTATCTTAAAGGTTAACATGTAGATTCACTGGGTAGTTAGAATGGCAAGTGCAACATTAGTGTTCATTTCAAGAGGGCTAAGAGTACAAGAGCAAAGATGTACTGCTGAGGCTGTATAAAGCTCTGGTCAGACTCCATGTGGGCTACAATATTGTTTGCAGTTTTGGGCCCCGTATCTGAGTAAGGGTGTGCTGGTGTTGGAGAGGGTTCAGAGGAGGTTTACAAGGATGATCCCAGGGATGAAGGCCTTGTCACATAAGGTGCAGTTGGGAACTCTGCGCTGAATGGAGTTTAGAAGGACGAGGGGTTATTTGATTGAAACTTAACACAATACTGAAAGACCTGCATCGAGTGGATATTGTGAAGATGTTTCCACTCATGGGGGAGAGTGGGACCCAAGGGCACAGCTTCATAGTTCTTTAGAACTGAGACGAGGAGATTTTTCTTCAGCCAGCGGCTGGTTAATCTGTGGAACACATTGCCGCAGAGGGCAGTGGAGGCCAAGTTATTGAAATTATTTAAGATACAGATCGGTAGGTTCTTGATTAGTAAGGAGACAAAAGCGAGAAGGCAAGAGAATGTGGTTGAATCATGCTTGCTTTCTCTGTTTCCACATTGATTGATGGAGAGTTAAGGATAGTGTTCAGTCTACTCTTACTCTGACAAAATGAAGATTCAGCTCTGTTTGAGGAGAGCATGTGATTGAACTTTGAGATGAGATATACAGCAAAATGTCTATTGGCAGAAATTGAAACTGAGGAAGCCAGAAGCGGTTTTGAAATCTAAGGTTTGCAATGAGCCCAGCGGATTATATATTTTGTCTACATCCTCAGTCACAAATTGAGGTGGAGACATTTGTAGCAGCACATGGGAACCTTTGGGTTGTTGATTCATTTCCAAGTTGTTAAGTGAATTTCCTTATTTTTTCACAGGATGTAAGCATTCCGGACTAGACCAGCAGTTAGTGCCCATCCACATGGCCCTTGAGAAGTGGATGGTGAGCTGCTATCTTGAACCACTTTTGTCCAAGTGGCTTAGGTACACCAACAATGTTTCAGGGAGATCATTCAAAGATTTTGACCCAGTGAAGGAACAGTGGCATAGTTCTTAATCAGGATGACTTGGTGCTCTCACTCAAGTGCTGAACTTGTCCTCCAGGTTTTAGCAGTCAAGGGGCCTTCACAGGCTCATCTATGTGTTAGAGAAAGCACCATCTAAATTCCGAACAGAAGAATGAACGGAAAATATATTCCCGACAGAAGAATCAATGGAGAAGGCACAGAACATTCTGGAAGACATGTGACCTGGCTGTAATTTCAAGAGACTAAATTCTATTTTTTGTTATAAGTTTGGGACTTATATTTATTGGAACAGTATACCAGTAGAATCTTGTTTTATCAGGAATAGTTAATAGTTAGAAGGGGTTTATTAATAGTTTAGTTAATTTGTTCACTGATAGAGTTAGATAAATTGCTGGTTGATTTTAAAAGTGAGTGGCAGGGATTTATTTTATTTAACATCTAGAGGTTGCTGAAATGCAGATCACACTACTTTTCATTCTTTTTCCAGATTATAGGGGGAGGTGCTCCTCTTTGGGGGCTTCAGTTTTAGTTCTCAGAGGTGGGGTGGGGCGGGGCAGGGGGGGTGTTCAACCTCCACTTTATAACAACAGGCAACATCCTGTTGGAGGTAATCTCACATCAGCAGTTGTTCTTCATTACTGATAACTACTTAAGTCTGAGATATGGGAAGATGGGATAAGTTCTGCAGGCTAATAGTAAGAATGCACTTCCTGAAATTACTTGTCCATGAAACATGTAGGACAAATGGATAGATTCTTGTTCTAGAAGATTTTATCAGCAGTAATTGTGCACTAAGTGTTTGGGTGTGAATATATTCAATGAGATTTGAAACATTTTCTGTCTGTATGGAATGGCCACCCATTGGATCCCACAGGATTGCAACCAGAAAATTCAAGTGTGCTGTAACAGTTGAAAGAATTGCACCAATAGCAATATTTAGTCTTTGCTGGTGGACTATTGGTGTTTATTCTTTGACAGGTGTAGCTCAGTGGTTAGCAATCCGCAATCCAGAAAATTGACACAATTTCTCGGAGATAGCTCATGATAGTGCTGAGGAAATGCTGAGTTGTCAGAGATGCCATTGTTTGGAAGAAGTATTAAATTAAGGCCCCTCACTGCCATCGCAATTGGACATAGTTGAAGAGATGAGGAGATTTCCCTACTCTACTGGATAGAACTTATCCCTCAACCAATACCATTAAAACAGATGAAGTGCGTGTTATCTCTTTGCAATTTGTGGGACCTAATTGGACACTAATTGCTGCCATGCTGCCATGCTTTCCATGAGTGATTTAGAGGGCAACTTGCAGGTGGTGCTCCTTTTGTATCTGTTTCCCTTATCCTTCTGGTCTTAGCAGTTATGGGTTTGGGAGGTGTCGTCTAAGGAGCCTTGGTGAAATTCTGCAATTCATACTGCTGACAGTGCACACCATTGTAACTGAGTGTCAGTCATGGAGAAAGTGAATGTTTGTGAATATGGTGCCAAACAAGCAGGTTGCTTTGTCCTGGACACTGGATAGTGTCAAGCTTCATGAGTTTTGTTGGAACTGTACCCATCTCAGCGAGTGTTGACTATTCTATTACACTCTTGACTTGTGCCTTGTAGATGGTGGACAGACTTGGGTAGTCAGGAAGCAAGTTACTCACTGCAGGATTCCTAGCCTTCGACCTGCTATAACAGCCATAGTACTTATACTGCTAGTCAATTTCTATTTTTGTTCAAAGGTAAACCAGCAGGATGTTAATACTAGGGGATTCAGTGACGGGGATACCATTGATTGTCAAGGGACAATGGTTAGATTGTTTCTTTGTGGAGATTGTCATTACCTTGCATTTGTGTGGATATTGTCCAGATCCTGTAGCATTTAGGCATGGACTGCTTTAAATTGTTTCATTACACATCCATTCACGCCCTCCTCCAGAGGATTGTCTTTTAATTCTTTTTATGGTTAAACTAAACTTGAAGATACAATGATCACTTTTCCCTAAACATTCTCCCAACTGACACTTGACCTATTTGGCCACCTCATTCCCCAAACCAGTTCTGGAAATGCCTACTTCGAATGAGGTCAGATGCATATTAATAAATAAAATTCTCTCAAACACACTCTTCCCCTCCATGTCCTTTTATAATATCTCTGTTCTAATTCATTAAGATAATGAAAAGTCCCTCTATGAGAACTGCTGAATGGATTGTGTATCTCTGTTTATAACTCGCTGTAAACCTGCACCTTGACAACTTTCCCGCCAGCTGTTCCCAGTGTATTTTCCGGTTGCTTGTTAAAGTGGCACTTGTTCAAATGTGAGTCTAAACAGTCTAGCATACCATTTGTCTTCAGTGAATGCATCACATCTGAGCTTGATTCTGATTCCACATGAGGAACATGATTATTGACTTTCAATATTATTGGGTTACGATCAGAAACAGGAGCTAATTTTCACTTCCCTACCTTAAAGGTAATGATGCCAACTGTAAAGTTTTAATTACCACAGAATCCGCAATTTGAATCTAGTCCCTTTGTGGTTTGCATACCACATCTAGTCATTGCGTAATCTGTTGAATCATTGGGGAAGTTTAGATTAATAGCCCTAACCCATGGTGCAAAGATCCATGATTGACCAACACGAGGAATTCGGATTAAGGAATGGGCATCATGGCAGATCACCGATAAGCTGTTGTGATGAAACCCATTGTTGAATGTCAGGCTTTCATCACAGTGAGAGTAGTCTTTGCTCAACAGGTTCTACACAGGTTGCAGTGCAGCCTACCTCCACTGGTGTGGCCTTAGCACAAAATGCTTTATGCACTTTGAGGAGAAATACCAATTATGAGATGATGTGGAATTTCTTCTCTCAGACGGTTGAGGATCTTTGGAACTCTTGCCACTGCAGAGTCAGAGTCCTTCTCTGTAAGCCTTCTCTATAAGGCTGAGATAGATAAATTCTTAATAAGTCTGGGAATCAGGGGTTATGGGAAAATGCAAGAAAGGTGGATATGAGCAATGTCAGATCATCCACGATCCTATTCAATGGTAGAATAAGCTTAAGGGGCCGAATAGCCTATTCCTGTTCCTTATGGGCTTAATGCTACATATTAGCAAGTGGTGACTTCAGGAATTTGCAATTGCTAAATAATAATAAAAGGTATTAATTGAAAGAAGCACATTACTCATTCTAGATATGCAATGATGCAAAGCTTTTGTAATCTGTGTTGACATTTAGGGGAATCATGTGAGAGTACAAGAAGGTATAGGTGGGTCTTGACTGTTAACCATAGATGAATTTAACAGTGTTTCTGCACTTTGCATTTTGAAGTATTTTGCTTTCAGTTTCTGTACTTAATATCAGTGGTGACCACGATTAAACTCTGAAAAACAGACAGATAATAATTACATTACAGTTAAGTACACATTGGCACAATCTATAGAATTACATGCTGAATGCATATTGTAGACATGAAGGGTTCATTCATAGTTTCAGAGTAATAGAAGCAGGAGTAGGCCATTTGGCCCATTGAGTCTGCTCTGCCATTCATTAAAATCATGGCTGATCTACCCATTGTCTCAGCTCCTCCTACCTGCATTATCCCCTTTACCCTTAATTCCCCTAACACGCAATAACCCATCTAACTGTGTCTTGAATATATTTAATGAAGCTGTCTCTACTGCTTCCCTGGGCAGAGAATTTCATAGATTCAGTACTCTCTGAGGAAAGCAGTTCCTTCTCATCTTTGTCCTAAATCTACTCCCCCTAATCATGAGGCCATGCCCCCTAGTCCTAGTCTCGCCCACCAGCGGAAATATCTTGCCTGCTTCTATCTTATCCATCCCTTTCATCATTTTTTATGCTTCTGTAAGATCCCCTCTCATTGTTCTAAATTCTGGCGAGTACAGTCCCAGGCGGATCAACCTCTCTCCATACAGTAACTCCCTCATCTCTGGAATCAACCTGGCGAAGCTCCTCTGCATCACCTCCAAAGCCAGATTATTGTTCCTCAAGTAAGGAGACCAGAACTGTGCACAATAGTCCAGGTGTGGCCTCACCAACACCTTGTACAATTGCAGCAGAACCTCCCTGCTCTTAAGTTCAATCCCTTTAGCAATGAAAGCCAATATTCTGTTTGCCTTCCTGATTACCTGCAAATCAACTTATAGCGATTCATGTACAAGCACTCCTAAGTCTCTGTTGTGATGGATGATATATTTTACCCCTCTTTCTCCCCCACCAACTTTTAAAACCAGGCAGAGCAGGGAAAACACAATGTTGCTGGATCTCTACTATAATTATTTTATAGCAACACATCACATCAAGTACAGTGCCGCCTCCGAAGCTGCCCACTGCCGGTCTACCTGAAGAAGAGGGCAGATGTAGGTGATGGTGTCCTTGGACAGGTGAAGATGTCTTTGACACTACTTTTCAATTATTCCCCTATAGCTGCTCCACCTTCAGTACACCCTCTCTCAGTGCATTGCTTCAGGCAAAGTTACTACCCTCTGAACCTCATCTCTCTGGAACTGGTGGTGCTGGGCATCCCTTCCTCTCTTTCTCCTCCTCCTTCCTAATGACAGCAATACTATTACCACTGTGGATTAAGTTGATTGCAGAATGTACTGAGCAGTGAAGCATTGGTCGGTTAGCTCAGCTGGTTAGAGTGTGGTGCTAATAATGCCAAGGTTGTGGGTTCAATCCCCCCACTGGACCAGCCAGTGAAGGTTGCTGGGGGCAGCACGATGGCTCAGTGGTTAGCACTGCTGCGTGACAGCACCAGGGTCCCAGGTTCGATTCCAGCCTCGGGTGACTACCTGTGTGGAGTTTGCATATTCTCCCTGTGCCTGCGTGTGTTTCCTCCGGGTGCTGTGGTTTCCTCCCACAGTGTAAAGATGAACAGATTGAGAAAAGTGTGCAGTGGGTCAGTATCACTGTGAAGCAGACTGGTAGGACGGTGCAGTGGGTTAATATCATTGAAGCTGACTGTGAGGAGTGCGCAATGTGTCAGTATCACAGTGAAGCAGACCGGGAGGAGTGTGCAGTGAGTCAGTATCACTGTGTAACAGACTGGGAGGAGGGTGCACTTGGTCAGTATCACTGTGAAACAGACTGAGAGGCTAGGTGAATTGGACATGTTAAATTGCCCATCGTGTTGGCTGAGTCAGAGGGAAATGGGTTTGGGTGGGTTACTCTTCAGAGGGTTGGTGTGGACTGTTGGGGGCAGAGGGCCTGTTTCCACACTGTAGGAAATCTAATCTAAAAAAAAGACATTTCAGAACTGCGATGTTGTTTTCTATTTGAGATCTGACCCAGCCTAGCCACCCTTTTGGCCATTGTCAAGCTGGCTGTGTTAGGGGAAAGCCTGCCCTCCAACCACCTCTGAATGGTGAGATGCACCTTCTGTGAGATGATTTCCTCTCCCCTATTCTGCCAGATCTCTGTAGTCTTAATCTTTGCATTACTTTCCAAGCATTTACAAATTGATCAATCTGACTGAAGGTGCCCTTATTGTCCTCTGCCCTGTGACCTTCCAAGCCACAGACTGCATAATGATTCCAACCCTCATGGCCTTAGCGTTTAGATCTATGGGTCTTTGAAAGCTCCTGTATGGCTGCAAGAGGAATAAACCTTGGGTAACCATCAGCACTATTATCTTGCTCAGTTCTCAGAAAGGCAACATATCTTTAATAAAGCTAGATGATGTCACAATATGTGACACTCTTGTTTAAAGGATTCTCTGTCCATTCAGTCAGTGAACCAATGTGCACACAGTTAGACTGAGTCAGTCAACTCTACATATAATATAATACCAACATAACTGGACAAAGTGCCACACCATAGACTTCAATAAGAACGAAAGTCCCTGTGTAGTAGTTTGCTGATGCTAATGTAGAAGAAACCACATCACTTCAAGCACTGCTGGTGATTGTTAGGTCCTATTCTTCTCAGAGTTTAATGAATCATGAAACAGAGTTGGAATGTCAGTTTTAGGACCTAACAGAACTTATTCAACTGTGAGTATTTCCCTTCCGTGCTAAGCATTCGACTGAGGTCTTGCACAATATCAGTTTCTGTTTTAATTCCCGAAGTTAGGTGTGTTTGTGCTGTATAAACATAGCTCACACCTGCTGCTGATTTTTAAAGTTCATTCACAGGATGAGTGCGTCACTGGCGAGGCCAACATTTCGTGCCTGTTCCTAATTGCACAGAGGGTATTTAAGTGTCAGCCAGATTGCTGTGGGTCTTGGGTCACGTGTAGGCCCGACCAGGTAAGGATGCCAGTTTACTTCAATTAACAATAGTAGTGAACCAGACGGGCTTTTCCCGAAAATCAACAATGAATTCATGATCATTATTAGACTCTTAAATCCAGATACTTTTAAAAATTGTAATGAAATACCACCATCTGCCATGGCAGGATCAAAGCCCAGGTCCCCATAACATTATTTGGGTCCCTGGATGGACAGTCCAATGATAATACCATGAGGCCATTGCTTCCCACTCGTGCAAATTTGTAGTGCACATTATGAGGCAGCACAGTGTCTCAGTGATTAGCAGTGCTGCCTCACAGCACCAGGAACCTGAGTTCAATTCCAGCCTTCGGTGACTGTGTGGAGTTTGCACATTCAAAAACTTCAGAAATCTGGAGAATTAAACAAGACAAACTTCCAAAAAATGAAACCAGACAGATCCAAAACACCAGGCGTCTATGGATTATGCAAAATTCACAAACCAGGAGGCCCTCTCAGACCCATAGTCTCACTACCTGGAACACCAACATACAGATTAGCGAAGGAACTACACCAAAGACTGAAACACTTAGTAGAAGACTCACGCCACTCCATTCACTCCAACCAAGAATTCTTGAACACCAAAGACACCAAGATAGAAGAGAGTGAAATAATGGTTTCCTTTGACATAACAGCCATGTTTATATCCATCAACATCAACCTGGCCAAGGAAACACTGACTACACTATTAGAAGAAACAAAGACACATACACCAAAAACCACCAACTTCATCAGCAAGGACAACATCATCAAGCTAGTGGATCTTTGCCTTACCTTCAATAACAAACTTACAGACACACCCACGGAACACCCATGGAATCTCCAATATCAGGGAATTTAGCAGATGCAGAAATGTGAACAAACAGCCCTGCCAACCAATCTTCTCCAAACTTTGGGTCCGTTATGTGGATGACACCTTTGTCATCACTAAGCAAAACAAATTAAAGGAAACCTTCAAGCCCATCAATAATACCCTGAATGGCATAAAATTCACAAAAGAGGAGGAAAACAATACCATACTGCCATTCCTAGATGTCACAGAAGAGCAAACAGTCAATGGTGTCCATAGGAAAACAATACATACAGACCAAATACTGAACTACAGAAGCAATCATCCACATCCAACAGCCACAAACGAAGCTGCATTAGAACATTATTTCAACAAGCCTCCAGACACTGCAGCACAGAGGAACTACGAAGAGCAGAGGAAAATCACCTATACAGCATATTCAAAAAGAACAGGTAAACAATGAACACATCCTGCCGATTTCTCAGTAACAAACCCAAACAAGCAGACAAAACATGTCCAGAAACCCAGTCATTCTCCCCTCTAATAAGCACTACATTGGACAAACAAGCAGAAAACTAGCCACCAGAATACATGAACATTAACTCGCCACAAAAAGGCATGACCCATTATCACTAGTATCCTTACATACAGATAAGGAAGGACACCACTTTGGGACAACACATCCATCCTAGGACAAGCCAAATGGAGACACACATGAGAATTCCTAGAAGCATGGCATTTCAACGCGAACATTTCAACATAAACAAACACATCAATTTGGACCCCATCTACCATGCTCTGAGAAAAAGAACAGGAAATTGCATCACCAACACAGGTCATTACATCACCAACCCAAGGTAACCTAAACACATAAATAGAAAGTGGGACATAACACCAGCGCTTCACCAGAGGCTCACTGATGATGTTACCTAGCATGGTGATGAAATGTCTGAAGACAAACCTTCCAGCTCAGCGAGCAGACTTAAATCCAGACTTTAACCAGAGCTACAAATCTTGTCCAAACACATTAGCACATTTCCCCCAGGCCTGTGTGAGGTTTCCTCCGGGTGCTTCAGTTTCCTGCCATTTCCAAAGTAATGCAGGTTAGGTGGATTGGTCATGTTAAATAGGCCATTGTGGCCAGGGATGTCCTCGGTAACTATAAATATAGTGAGGGTCTGTGTGGGATGTTCTTTGGAGGGTGGGTGTGGACTTGAAGGGCCAAATGGCCTGTTTCCACACTGTAGGGATTTTCTGTGAGGCTTTCTTTTGCGAGATAATTCAGGAGTTGGTGGTTGTAAATTTTCCATCTGATTTTGTTACCCCCTCCCCTCCCCTCTACAGTACACTTCTCCATTGCCCCCAATGTAATGGCCTTCTTCTTTCTACTGGCATCCACGCTGTCTTTCTTCAATCTCCTCCTTGCTTCATTCAGTCATCTCTCTTGATATTTCTCCTTTTCTACCTGATCCCATTCTCATCCAGATCCCATGCCCAACCTGATTCAATTCTCTGTCGCACCCCAGCACACCTATACGCCATTGTGTTCCCCAACCTGAATATGTAGCCTCCCTTGTCCCTTGTGTTGTGATACTCCTATTTCTTCCTCTGTTCCCCGGGATCCTTCCAGTGTCCTGACAACCATGGCCTTTTAATTTCTACTCCCTACTGTTCTTTTCTGCCTAGTTCAACATTATCTCCGCTTTTTTTTGAGTTAAGTCCAGCTTGCCTGCCTCAGTCTAGTTTGATGGCATTATCCAGTGTGGCTTCCTCATTTGGACGGATTTGTTCACTCAGTCAAACTACACCCCTAACAATGAAATTTGGATGAAGAAACAATTTGGTTATGAAGGAGCTATGTTCCTGAAGAAATTTGTATTCACTGGAACTTGGAGGAAGAATGTCTACCTCACCAAGGACATACCTCATGTATACTGCTAGTCAATTTCTATTTATGGTCAAAGGTAAACCAGCAGGGTGTTAATACTAGGGGAGTCAGTGATGTTAACATCATTGATTGTCAAGCGACAATGATTAGATTATTACTTTGTTGAGATGGTCATGACCTTGCAGTTTGTGTGGTTTGAATATTATTTTCAATTTCTCTGGATATTGTCCACATCCGGTAGCATTTAGGCATGGACTGCTTTAAATTGTTTCATTGCACATCCATTCACTCCCTCCTCCAGAGGATTGTCTTTTAGTTCTTTTTATGGTTAAACTAAACTTGAAGATACAATGATCACTTTTCCCTAAACATTCTCCCAACTGACACTTGACCTATTTGGCCACCTCATTCCCCAAACCAGTTCTGGAAATGCCCACTTTGAATGAGGTCAGATGCATATTAATAAATAAAATTCTCACAAACACACTCTTACCTCTATGTCCTTTATAATATCTCTATTCTAATTCATTAGGATAATGAAAAGTCCCTCTATTCTAACTGCTGAATGGATTGTGTATCTCTGTTTATAACTCGCTGTAAACCTGCTCCCTGATTACTTTCCCGCCAGCTGTTCCCAGTGTATTTTCTGGTTGCATGTTAAAGTGGCACTTGTTCAAATGTGAGTCTAAACAGTCTAGCATACCATTTGTCTTCAGTGAATGCATCACATCTGAGCTTGATTCTGATTCCACATGAGGAACATGATTATTGACTTTCAATATTATTAGGTTACGACCAGAAACAGGAGCTAATTTTCACTTCCCTACCTTAAAGGTAATGATGCCAACTGTGAAGTTTTAATTACCACCCAAACCGCAGATTGAATCTAGTCCCTTTGTGGTTTGCATACCACATCTAGTCATTGCGTAATCTGTTGAATCATTGGGGAAGTTTAGATTAATAGCCCTAACCCATGGTGCAAAGATCCATGATTGACCAACACGAGGAATTCGGATTAAGGAAAGAGCATCATGGCAGATCACCGACAAGCTGTTGTGATGAAACCCATTGTTGAATGGCAGGCTTTCATCACAGTGAGAATAGTCTTTGCTCAACATGTTCTACACAGGTTGCAATGCAGCCTACCTCCACTGGTGTGGCCTTAGCACAACATACTTTATGCACTTTGAGGAGAAATACCAATTATGAGATGATGTGGAATTTCTTCTCTCAGACGGTTGAGGATCTTTGGAACTCCTTGCCACAGAGACCTGTGGAGTCAGAGTCCTTCTCTGTAAGCCTTCTCTATAAGGCTGAGATAGATAAATTCTTAATAAGTCTGGGAATCAGGGGTTATGGGAAAATGCAAGAAAAGTGGATATGAGCAATGTCAGATCATCCACGATCCTATTCAATGGTAGAATAAGCTTAAGAGGCCGAATAGCCTATTCCTGTTCCTTATAGGTTTAATGCTATGTATTAGCAAGTGGTGACTTCAGGAATTTGCAATTGCTAAATAATAATAAAAGGTATTAATTGAAAGAAACACATTACTCATTCTAGATTTGCAATGATGCAATGCTTTTTTAATTTGTGTTAACATTCAGGGGAATCATGTGAGAGTACAAAAAGATATAGGTGGGTCTTGACTGTTAACCATAGATTAATTTAACAGCTTCTCTGCATGTTGCATTTTGAAGTATTCTGCTTTCAGTTTCTGTACTTAATATCAGTGGTGATCACGATTAAACCCTGAAAAACAGACAGATAATAATTACATTACAGTTAAGTACACATTGGCACAATCTATAGAATTACATGCTGAATGCATATTGTAGACATGAAGGGTTCATTCATAGTTTCAGAGTAATAGAAGCAGGAGTAGGCTATTTGGCCCATTGAGTCTGCTCTGCCATTCATTAAAATCATGGCTGATCTACCCAATGTCTCAGCTCCTCCAACCTGCATTATCCACATTACCCTTAATTCCCCTAACACGCAATAACCCATCCAACTGTGTCTTGAATATATTTAATGAAGCTGTCTCTACTGCTTCCCTGGGCAGAGAGTTCCATAGAATCACTATTCTCTGAGGAAAGCAGTTCCTTCTCATCTTTGTCCTAAATCTACTGCCCCTAATCATGAGGCCATGTCCCCTAGTCCTAGTCTCGTCCACCAGCGGAAATAACTTATCTGCCTCTATCTTATCTAACCCTTGCATCATTTTTTTGTTTCTAAACGTTCCCCTCTCATTGTTCTAACTTCTGGCGAGTACAGTCCCAGGCGGATCAACCTCTCTCCATACAGTAACTCCCTCATCTCCGGAATCAACCTGGCGAAGCTCCTCTGCATCACCTCCAAAGCCAGATTATTGTTCCTCAAGTAAGGAGACCAGAACTGTGCACAATAGTCCAGGTGTGGCCTCACCAACACCTTGTACAATTGCAGCAGAACCTCCCTGCTCTTAAGTTCAATCCCTTTAGCAATGAAAGCCAATATTCTGTTTGCCTTCCTGATTACCTGCAAATCAACTTATAGCGATTCATGTACAAGCACTCCTAAGTCTCTGTTGTGATGGATGATATATTTTATCCCTCTTTCTCCCCCACCAACTTTTAAAACCAGGTAGAGAATGCAAAACACAATGTTGCCAGATCTCTACTATAATTACTTTATAGCAACACATCACATCAAGTACAGTGCTGCCTCCCAAGCTGCCCAGCTGCAGGTCAACCTGAAGAAGGGGGCAGATGTAGGTGATAGTTTCCTTGGACAGGTGAAGATGTCTTTGACACTACTTTTCAATCATTGCCCCGTAGTACACCTTCTCCACCTTCAGTACACCCTCTCTCAGTGCACTGCTTGTGGGAATGAAGACCCTAGATCCCCTCTTCAGGCAAAGTTACTACCCTTTGAACCTCATCTCTCTGGAACTGGTGGTGCTGGGCATCCCTTCCTCTCTTTCTCCTCCTCCTTCCTAATGACAGCAATACTATTACCACTGTGGATTAAGTTGATTGCAGAATGTACTGAGCAGTGAAATGTTGGTCAGTTAGCTCAGCTGGTTAGAGCGTGGTGCTAATAATGCCAAGGTTGTGAGTTCAATCCCCACACTGGGCCAGCAGTGAAATTTGCTGGGGGCAGCGCGGTGGCTCAGTGGTTAGCACTGCTGCGTGACAGCACCAGGGTCCCAGGTTCGATTCCAGCCTCGGGAAACTACCTGTGTGGAGTTTGCACATTCTCCCTGTGTCTGCGTGGGTTTCCTCCGGGTGCTCCAGTTTCCTCCCACAGTGTAAAGATGAGCAGGCCAGGTGAATTGGACATGTTAAATTGCCCATCGTGTTAGGTGAGTCAGAGGGAAATGTGTCTGGGTGGGTTACTCTTCAGAGGGTTGGTGTGGACTGTTGGGGGCAGAGGGCCTGTTTCCACACTGTAGGAAATCTACTCTAAAAAAAAAGAAGTTTCAGGAATGTGATGTTGTTTTCTATTTGAGATCTGACCCAGCCTTAGCCACCCTTTAGGCCATTGTCAAGCTGGCTGTGTTAGGGGAAAGCCTGCCCTCTAGCCACCTCTGAATGGTGAGATGCACCTTCTGTGAGATGATTTCCTCTCCCCTATTCTGCCAGATCCCTGTAGTCTTAATCTTTGCATTACTTTCCAAGCATTTACAAATTGACCAATCTGACACAAGGTGCCCTTCATTATCCTCTGCCCTATGACCTTTCAAGCCACAGACTATGTAATGATTCCAACCCTCATGGCCTTAATGTTTAGATCTACGGTTCTTTGAAAGCTCCTGTATGACTGCAAGAGGAATAAACCTTGGGTAACCATCAGCACTATTATCTTGCTCAGTTCTCAGAAAGGCAACATATTTTTAATATAGCTAGATGATGTCACAATTTGTGACACTCTTGTTTAAAGGATTCTCTGTCCATTCAGTCAGTGAACCAATGTGCACACAGTTAGACTGAGTCAGTCAACTCTGCATATAATGTAATACCAACATAACTGGACAAAGTGCCCACACTATAGACTTCAATAAGAACGAAAGTCCCTGTGTAGTAGCTTGTTGATGCTAAAGTCGAAGAAACCATATCACTTCAAGCACTGCTGGTAATTGTTAGGTCCTATTCTTCTCAGAGTTTAATGAATCACGAAACAGAGTTGGGATGTCAGTTTTAGGAGCTAACAGAGCTTATTCTGCTGTGAGTATTTCCCTTCCGTGCTAAGGCTTCGACTGAGGTCTTGCACAATATCAGTTTCTGTTTTAATTCCCGAAGTTAGGTGTCTTTGTGTTGTGCAAAAACAAGTATAAACATATCTCAGCTCACACCTGCTGCTGATTTTTAAAATTCATTTACAGGATTTGGAGATGCCGGTGTTGGACAGGGCTATACAAAGCTAAAAATCATACCACACCAGGTTATAGTCCAACAGGTTCAATTGGAAGCACTAGCTTTCGGAGCGACGCTCCTTCATCAGATGATTGTGATGAGAGCATCACTGACTAGGCCAGCATTTATTGCCTGTCCCTAATTGCACAGAGGGCATTTAAGTGTTAGCCAGATTGCTGTGGCTCTAGAGTCATGTGTAGGCCAGACCAGGTAAGGATGGCAGTTTCCTTCAATTAACGATATTAGTGAACCAGACAGGCGACAGGCTTTTCCCGATAATCAGCAATGAATTCATGGTCATTATTAGACTCTTAAATCCAGATACTTTAAAAAATTGTATTGAAATACCACCATCTGTCCAAGGTAGGATTCAAGCCCAGGTCCCCAAAACATTATTTGGGTCCCTGGATGGACAGTCCAATGATAATACCATGAGGCCATTGGTTCCCACTCGTGCAAATTTGTAGTGCACATTATGGGGCAGCACAGTGGCTCAGTGATTAGCAGTGCTGCCTCACAGCACCAGGAACCTGAGTTCAATTCCAGCCTTCAGTGACTGTGTGGAGTTTGCACATTCAAAAAATGTCAGGAATCTGGAGAATTAAACAAGACAAATGTCCAAAAAATCAGACTGATCGAAAACACCACGCGTCTACTGATTACGCAAAATTCACAAACCAGGAGCCCCCCTCAGACCCATAGTCTCACTACCTGGAACACCAACATACAGATTAGCGAAGGAACTACACCAAAGACTGAAACACTTAGTAGAAGACTTATGCCACTCCATTCCCTCAACCAAGAATTCTTGAACACCAAGATAGAGGAGGATGAAAGAATGGATGGATGAATTAAAAAGAGACACATACACCAAACACCACCAACTTCATCAGCAAGGGCAACATCATCAAGCTCATGGATCTATGCCTTACTTTCAATAACAAAACCTATAGACAAACCAACGGAACACCCATGGGATCTCCGATATCAGGGATCTTAACAGATGCAGAAACCCGAACAAACAGCTCTTCCAAACATTCAACCCAAACTTTGGGTCCGCTATATGGAAACCCTAGTCACTCTCCGTGACATCAAAGACATCTTGGAAATGACTGCCAGGCTATTCAAACCTCTTGGAATCATGGTAGCCCACAAACAGGCAGAAAACTAGCCACCGGGATACATGAACATTAACTCGCCACAAAAAGACATGACCCATTATCATTCATATCCTTACGTACAGATAAGGAAGGACTCCACTTTGGGACAACACATCCATTCTAGGACAATGCGAACTCTTAACAAACACATCAATTTGAACACCATCTACCATGCTCTGAGAAAAAGAACAGGAAATTGCATCACCAACACAAGTCATTACATCACCAACCCAAGGAAACCTAAACACATAAATAGAAAGTGGGACATAACACCAGCATTTCACCGGAGGCTCACTGATGATGTTACCTAGCACGGTGATGAAATGTCTAAAAACAAACCTTCCAGCTCAGCGAACAAACTTAAATCCAGACTTCAACATGAGCTACAAATCTTCTCCAAACTCATTAGCACATTTCCCCCAGGCCTGTGTGGGGTTTCCTCCGGGTGCTTCAGTTTCCTGCAATTTCCAAAGTAATGCAGGTTAGGTGGACTGGCCATGCTAAATTGCCGATAGTGTCCAGGGATGTCCATGGTAACTATAGAGATAGGATGGGTCTGTGTGGGATGTTCTTTGGAGGGTGGGTGTGGACTTGAAGGGCCAAAAGGCCTGTTTCCACACTGTAGGGATTCTCTGTGAGGCCTTCTTTTGCGAGATGATTCAGGAGTTGGTGGTTGTAAATTTTCCATCTGATTTTGTTACCCCCTCCCCTCCCCTCCCCTCTACAGTACACTTCTCCAGTGCACCAATGTAATGGTCATCTTCTTTCTACTGGCATCCACTCTTTCTTTCTTCAATCCCCCCCTTGGTTCATTCAGCCATCTCTCTTGATATTTCTTCTTTTCTCCCTGATCCCATTCTCATCCAGATCCCATGCCCAACCTGATTCAATTCTCTGTCGCACCCCAGCACACCTATACCCCATTGTGTTCCCCAACCTGAATATGTAGCCCCCCTTGTCCTCCTTGTCCCTTGTTTTGTGATACTTCTATTTCTTCCTCTGTTCCCCGGGATCCTTCCAGTGTCCTGACAACCATGCCTTTTACATTCTACTCCCTACTGTTCTTTTCTATCTAGTTCAACATTATCTCAACCTTTTGAACCAAGGCCTTTTTTGAGTTAAGTCCTGCTTGCTTGCCTCAGTCTAGTTTGATGGCATTATCCATTGTGGCTTCCTCATTTGGATGGATTTGTTTACCCAGTTAAACCTCACCCTAACAATATAATTTGCATGAAGAAGCAATTTGATTAGGAAGGAACTATGTTCCTGAAAAAATTTGTATTCACTGGAGCTTGGAGGATAAGTGTCTACCCCACCAAGGACACACCTCATATATACTGCTAAATTTGTGAACATCTATTTCCTATTTTTGCCATTTTAACAAGATTGTACCCATGAACCAAATTCCAGTATGCTGAGGTGTTAATGACTGTACATGACTAACAAATGCAATAGAGATTCCCACCAAGGGTGGGAAAGCCAACCTTCCTAAATGTTCTGGGAACTTTAATTCTAAAACTTTGACTTGTCATCAAGAAACTAAATTTTTGATTTCCACCAAATTACATGCTCCACCACCCATCCAACTTCTAAAGATTCTTTTAAGTCCTGAAGGATTTTGGTCTATGATTCTAAAACCACAATGGAAATGTTTACAAGTATGAGGAACTATCACATTTCATTAATTTTTCTTATCCCATCTGTGGCTGTTGATGTAGCAGACAGCACCATCCTCCTCCAGTATGTCTTCAATTAGATCGGTGGAACTGCACTGAGTTAGAACATAGAACATAGAAGAATACAGCGCAGTACAGGCCCTTCGGCCCTCGATGTTGCGCCGATCCAAGCCCACCTAACCTACACTAGCCCACTATCCTCCATATGCCTATTCAATGCCCGCTTAAATGCCCATAATGAGGGAGAGTCCACCACTGCTACTGGCAGGGCATTCCATGAACTCACGACTCGCTGAGTAAAGAACCTACCCCTAACATCTGTCCTATACCTACCCCCCCTTAATTTAAAGCTATGCCCCCTTGTAATAGCTGACTCCATACGTGGAAAAAGATTCTCACTGTCGACCCTATCTAAACCCCTAATCATCTTATACACCTCTATCAAGTCACCCCTAAACCTTCTTTTCTCCAATGAAAACAACCCCAAGTGCCTCAGCCTTTCCTCATACGATCTTTCTACCATACCAGGCAACATCCTGGTAAACCTCCTCTGCACCCGTTCCAGTGCCTCCACATCCTTCCTATAGTATGGCGACCAAAACTGCACACAATACTCCAGATGTGGCCGCAGCAGAGTCTTATACAACTGCAACATGACCTCAGTACTCCGGAACTCAATTCCTCTACCAATAAAAGCCAGTACGCCATATGCCTTCTTCACTGCACTATTTACCTGGGTGGCAACTTTCAAAGATTTGTGTACATGGACACCAAGATCCCTCTGCTCATCCACACTACCAAGTATCCGACCGTTAGCCCAATTCAGTTGGTCCAATTCAATCTAGAGAGTTGCTTGCACTTTCACACTTCCAGTTTTCAGGGAACTATCATTAACTCACTTCTATTTCTCACCTATTTCCTGCCTCTTTGCTGCATTATCTAAAAACACATCAGCTTCAACATCTATGCCAATGATGCTCAGTTCTACCTTATCACCAGTTTGGACTTTTCAATATTTCTGATATGTCAAACTCTTCTCTAACATCCAAGATTGGAACTGCAAGAATTGTCTTTCCTCTTTAAAAATGTTGCCTTGATATCTTTGATCAAACCTTTGGTCATCTTTCCCAATATCTACTTCTCTGGGTTAGTGTAAAACCTCTGCTTTTCTTTGCTAGTATCACTTTTGTTAAGTGACTTGGAATGTTGTATACCATTAAATACACTGTTTTGGTTGTTATAAAATCTCAAGTGATGACAAAATGATATCACTCGCTGTTGATTTTGAAAAAAGCACCCACAAGAATTTCTTGACCTCTGGATTTTATCTATCCCAGCAAAAATTGATTCTGGGGGCAACTAGGCTATGTTCAGCATCAGGTCAGGCAGCATCTAGGGAACAGGAGAATCGACGTTTCGGGCATTAGCCTTTCTTCAGGAATGGCCGAAACATTGATTCTCCTGTTCCCTAGATGCTGCCTGACCTGCTGCGCTTTTCCAGCAACACATTTCCATCTCTGACCTCCAGCATCTGCAGACCTCACTTTCTCCTATGTTCAGCATCAAGCAACAGTGATGTCAGCAATTCAGCTAATCAACCAATGATACTGAAAAATTCTCACAGACAGCAAGTCAGGAAGTAAAAGGTAATGACAGTTTTTTACTTCTTATTTGTAGTAGACGCCGAGTAATGACAATCAGAAAGTGCAACTGAATTTAAGATAAATGTCAAGCAACATCTTATAAATATTTTTATATTAAAATCCATGACATTTTTATCACAGCGGAAATATTCAAACTTCCATAAATCCAAAATTAATTTCTCAGGGACAAAGTAATTTTGTTTTAATACAGTTAAAAATGAGGTTACACCTTATTTAACAAGATGTAATGTAGGAGGACTTTACAATTGGACTAGTAGTATAAAAATGGAAGTTAATTTCACTTGTGTCAACTTGAATAAATGAGAACTAAGAACAATCAGCAGCTTCTCTTCCTTCAGAGTACCATAAATAGAAATCTATTACCTGCGCAGTTTTAAGAACTGGATTCTTCAGTGATACTTTGCCCATGGTTGGTATGGTGAATCCCTTTTTCAGCAGTGCTTGAAAACATTTATAATAAGAAACAAGTGGAAGAAATATATTTGATATGATTAGAAACATTTTAATGATAAAATTAGTTATGCTTTTCAAACTGATCATATTTTTTATTCAAGTAGTTCATTGTCTCTGCAGTTATTTGGGCACAGGATTCCATAGTCATCATTAATTACGTAGTTTAGGAAAATTTCAAGATGGTGATGGTACAATGTATTTTAAACTACTGTTGAATTTCCTCCTGTGTTGCTCACTGGAACCTGAGATTAGACCATAGTTAAATTTGTGGTAATTGGTGATGAAACCAACTTGAGAAGATACTCCCCTTTAAGTGGAAGTGTGGGGGAGGCAAATAGTCTCCCATCGAGAGTGAAGGACAGAACCTATGAATGAAGGAAGATGGGTTTTGAATGGGTGAACAGTTTGATTCTGGGTAGGGACTCCTGCTTTCCCACGCCTTGGTTAGCCCAGAAATTATTTGCTTTGATTTATTATTGTCACATGTCCTGAGATACAGCAAAAGATAGAGTCATAGAGGTATACAGCACAGAACCAGACCCTTCAGTCTAACTTGTCCATGCTGACCAGATATCCCAAATTATTTTCAGCACGCGGCACATATTCCCTCCAAACCCTTCCTATTCATACACCCATCCAGATGCCTTGTAAATGTTGTAATTCTACCAGCCTGCATCACTTCCTCTTGCAGCCTCCAATCAATATAACCAGTTCCTTTCATAAAAGCAAAGGACTGCGGATGCTGGAGGTCAGAAATAAAAACAGAACATGCTGGAGAAACTCAGCAGGCCTAGCAGCATCTGTGGAGAGAGAAACGGAGTCAACATTTTGAGTCCAAATGATTCTTGCCTTGTTCCAAAAACTCATTTTCGATTTGAAATGCTAAATTTATTTCCGTCTCTCCAGATACTGCCAGACCTGCTGAAATTCTCCAGCACCCTGAGAATCTATTTCAACCATTTTCTCTCCTTGGATTAAAACGAACCAGATAAGAGTTAACAGATAGTGTGCCAGTAGATTCCAAAATTATTATTTTATCGTGTTATAGCTACAGTGAAGTGCAGAGGAAGATCAACTCTAATATATGAGACTTCCATTCATAAATCTGGTGGGGAAAAAGCTATTCTTAAATCTATTGATACATGCTTTCAAACTTTTGTATCTTCTGCTTGATGGAAGAGGATGGAAAAGAGTCTAAGATCATTCTGGGACTTCAATGCCTTGGCGTTTGTGTTACTGTGGGTTTGAGTGCCTCTTCTATGTTGTGATGTTGCAGTAATTAAACTAGACTTTTGGAGAAAAAGAAACATATACCATGTAGAGTATAACTTAGGGAGGGAGGGGGTCCTTGAATATGTTGGCTGCTTTCTCAAGGCAGCAGGAAGTGAGGAGGTAGGGGATGGGTTTGAGGCTCTTTAAAACAATTTACATTTCAGCCACCATAACCCATTCCATTTGATCACAATGTGAGGACAAACAATATTACTACAGCAAAGAACTGACACTTTTTACCCAATAGTTTGAATATATGCATTATATACAATTTTAAAAGTATTCGATCAACATTATAATCAAAATAGAATTCGTAGTCACTTATTAACTGATTATACTGTGAAAGTCACAATAAAATATACATCATAGGATCTTGGGGAATGAAACAATCCTAAGTCAATACTTTAGATGCAATCCAAAACAGCTAAAGCAGCTTGCAAATTGTTGAAGGATGCCTGAAGGTTTGAATGAGGACACTAACTTAATCTACCCAATTCCTTAAGATGCTGTACAACATATGATGGTGCTTTAGTGTCTCTGTATTTATCAAGTCTCTAATATCAGCCAGGTTCCATTTTCTGAAAATGGGGTGTATTGAGGCGAGAAAGGAGGAGATGCTAACCCTGACTTTTCCAGTTGGATTAACTGCTCTTGGAGGCATTAGTTTTGAAAACTAATCACTCCATGTATCCACCCTTGCTTCACACATTGGATGTATACAGGGGGTGGGGGGGGTAGAAGCACCCAAATAACAGCAGAGACGCTGAACTACTTGAGTAACTAATATGATCAGTAATGTGACATTGTGACTGGGCCAACGCAGTTTAAACGCGATAGTGTAATTATCTTTACCTCGACCTACCATTTATCTTCGGAATCACCATCTTCTGTAATCCCAAATTCAGCATCATTTCCAATGCCGTTGTCTTTGATATGATAAAAGTGCTTATTAGTGAAAATCAATTTAACTTAACATTTTGTCTAAATTTCTTATGCTCAAGAGCATATTAACACAGGTCTAAAGTGTATAATAAAAACTTTGCACCAATTACATTTTAATATGAAAAGGTAACAAGTGATAATTAATACTGCAATTTAAAATATCTAAGGATATGACAAAGGACTTACTGGGATGGGTCCCACTTTAGATTCTTCCTCAGCTAGGTCCACCCTGATTAAACAGTAGAAAGCTGTATTCATTTATTCAGTTTTACACGGAGAAATTACACAAGTCATAAACATGGATGAATTGCAATGACATTATTAAATTCATAATAGATCATTCTGGGACTTCAATGCCTTGGCGTTTGTGTTATTGTGGATTTGAGTTCCTGTTCTATCTTGTGATGTTCCAGTAATTAAACTGGACTTTTGGAGAAAAAGAAACATATACCATGTAGAACTCATTCCTTCAAGGAGGCCTTTTCTATAACTACTGTGACAGCATCCCAGAGCTGGGTTACCTGCTTACAATTTCCTTCAGGGATTGCTAAGCAAATTAAGGAAAGGTTGGAGAGTAAATGTGGTATCTGACAATCATGACATTGAAGCCTCAGTGTTAGAATCTGCGTGGTCATAATTCTATCTCCATAATATGTACAAGCTGTATCACACATTCCCAGCTAACATGAGTATAGTAGCATCGAGGCTTAGCTACTGGACAAGCACTCAAGAAGAACTGGATTTATGGTAGGTGGTCACAACAACACTCCAGAGAATACCCAGTTTGATATCTTCCATTGCTACAAGTGATTAATTAGCAGCAGTTGTGGAAAAGAAGCCCATTTTTGGAAACAAGCTGCCTTCCATTGTGTTGTGTGCTACCATCTTTATGAAAAGTGAGTTACATTAGAAACACTTCTAACATCTCAAACTGGGGTAATCTTGAGGCAGCATAGGGCCATCAACAACAAAAGAAATGTAAACCACTCCTACCTGTAACACCAAGATTTGGTAAGTCCCTTATTCTTGCATCTTGCAAAGTGACCAACCATCCTACCTTCGTAGAATGCCTACAGTGTGGAAACAGGCCACTTGGCTCATTGAGTCCACACTGACTCCTCCTCCCCCAAAGAGCAGTCCACCCAAACCCACCTATCCTATAAACCTCCATTTCCCATGTCTACTTCACCTAGCCTGCAGACAATGGGCAATTTAGCATGGCCAATCCACTTAACCTGCACAGCGTTGGACTGTAGGAAGAAACTGGAGCACCCAGAGGAAACCTGTGCAGACTCAGGAAGAATGTTCAAACTCCTCTCAGATTGTCGCCTAAGGTTGGAATCGAACCTGGGAGCCTGCTGCTGTGAGGCAGCAGTGCTAACCACCGTGTCACCACAACTTGGCCCTATAAGATTCTTCTTCATATTCTTGGTAAAAATCTTGGAACACTCTACCTTTAATGCTGTGGCAATACCTTCACTTTATGGAAGGTGGCGTTTCAATGTAATAGTTCCCCACCATCTTTTCAAGAACAACCAGGAATATGGAATAATTGCTAGCATTGCCCAATACCAAGAATGCATTAAAAGGTAATAAATGTTCCAGTTTATTTCTTTAAGCAATTTATAGTCAACAAATAAGTTTTGTGGAGAATTCCTCTTATGATTCAAAGTAACAACATAATAGTTTAATTAACATCAGCTCTGATTCACCATTCTCTCAGTAAAAACCACACATATATAGGATGTGAGAATTTTGTTCATATTCGTAAGTAGGAATGCAGCTTATTTTGAAAACACACTTGTCTATAAAGTTTTATACACAGTAAATATGTTGTACCACTCAGAGATAGTGAAGCCATGTATTACTTGTAGCATTGCTGCTTGTCAATTGTCATTAGTATTTTTTGCATGGTATTAATGTTTGTGGCTCCGATTGTAAAGGTTGAGTCTACTTATGGAGAAAGAAAATATTTCGTCTGGTTTAATTCTTACCTGTTCAAAAACACTGTCCCACTCACTTTCATGTCTGAAATGAATATCTGCCCAAGCACACTGGCTGTCTGTGATTAATACATAATTTATTGTAACATGCAGCTTCTGTTCACAGGAAAAACAATTAGAATTCCCCTAGTTATACTTTCAAAGGCATTTTTTTTACTGCACTAGATTTTGGATGACCTCTATGAAAAAAAAACTTTTAATATTTAAAGATTTATAACATCTAACATTATTCCTGGAGAAATTAAAATGAGATCTGGTTTGATAGACCATAATTTGTTTTTTTTTGTTTTAATGAGATTGCCTTTCACTGAAACACAAACACACAATGTTGCTGAATGTTGTATCAATAAAACAGAAGTTTATCACACAGAATAAATTATGATAAACTAGAATAAACCAAACTATTTACATAGAACACAAATTTAAAAATTTGAAACATGCAGTACATTAATCTCACTAATCCCAAAAACTTTTCTTATCATACTCACACCAGAGAATTCCTTTCTCTTTCACATTGTTGATCTTATCTTAACTGTGGCTTCAATCTTGAGAACTCGATAGCCTCTTCCTTGATTCATCAATTAACCAAGCTTGCTTTCACACTGTAACATAACTCTTCAGAGTTTTAACCACACTTCTGTTGTGGAACTTTGAAGCTAAACTCCTCACTGAGGTAACCTCTTTCTTAACAGTTCTTCGGTATTCCTCTTTGTCAAAGCAATTGCTTTTCACATCCAACTTCAGCCAAAACTTCTGCATCCGACCCCAAACTGAAACTAAAAATCTTTTTCTTCCAAGCTATGGGTGCTTCCCATAAACAATTAAAACTTTAATGTATTATGCTGTTTACCTTGTTCACTCATTAACTCTCAATATTAACAAATTCCTATTAACCTCCCTGAACTCCCTCCCTCCCAGACTTTATTTTTAAATAAAGAAATCACCATGGTTTACAATCTCCATCATGACAGACCTACCTACCAGTCATCAAACCTCTTCAGACACTCAGAAAATCAAGATATCAGTAGTAATTTATTCCATGTATTAGTAGTAATAGTAGTATTTTAAAATTTGTAAGAAAAACAAAAAAATAAATTATACTAAATTATAGCAAATCACATCTTAGATCACAAAAGTATAGGCCGAACTTTATTGAATATTGTTGAGTTTGCATATATTTCTTTTGTAGAGTAAATATCATTGATAAAATTCTAATTATTAATATTGAAGGCTCAATCTCTCGTATCACGACTTGATTTAAAATAGGAGCCCACAACTCAGAGTATCACACTCTGTCCAGTAATGGAGCAGACGGAAGCAAAGTTGAAGTTGAATTAAAATGTGTAGAATGGTTGTTTGCAGTTGCAGTGCTGGACTTAAGTTCAGACAAGTTTACACTTGTACCGCTAAATGATATCAAAGTGTATTGTTAATGAGTTGGGACATTTTTCAATAATTCTGCTATCAAATCTGTATCAGCTTTGTTACTAACTTGACAATTCTATTTTATGAGGTTACAAGCATGATGTCCAGTCTGATGTCCAGTTTGCATGGCTTCCAGTGGCAGAAAAAGTAATTGCAAACACCATCTTTGGCATTGGTGGGTATTGGGAGGTGTAAGAGGGTAATGAGGGGAGCAATGTGAACATTTTGTAATTTACTGTTTCTTCTATAAATCCATGCTGCATATCAGAGAGAGGAAACATTAGTTAATCTACATTGTAGAAAGAAGTTTGAATGGAGTTAGCTAATTTGTTTGTAATGGTGCAATGGATTTCTTCTGGTATTTCACCAGACTTTAGCAATACCATAAAAACATTTCAACTCAGTTATTGTAAATTAAAGAGTGATAGAATGGTTACAACACAAAAGAAATCTGTTTGGCCTGTCATATCTACACTGACTCTGTGCTCCTTAGAGATCCAGCAAAGACTCCGTGGGCCAAATGGCCTTCAATACTGTAATTTCTTTATTATTTATTCATGGGACTGGACATCTCTGGCTGCCTAGCATTTAATGTCCATCTCTAGTTGCCCTTGAACCATTCCATGAATCATCCCTCATAACTTTTAAATGAATCATTTTGAAACATCTGGTAATATTATGCAAGTCATTAAACATAGAAAATGAAGTCAGAGTTGTAAAGTGAAAAATGTTAAAGAGCGCTCAAGGAAGTTCCTTGGGAATTATTCAGTTTTTCCAAGTTACGGTGTCCATTAATGTTTCTGCTATGCGTGCACCACAAATATGTCCCCTCAAGTAAGTTTCAACAGATCTCAGTAACAAAACATGGATCAACAGAGTATCTTCAAAGCAGAATGTCAACCGAAGGTTCCTCACAAACCAAAAGAAAAAATAGGGGAGACCAGGAGACATGTAAAACTTGATCAAAGAAATGAATTTTAAGAAAAATATGCAAGGGAGGAAGTAGAGGGGTGAGGTTAGAGAGCTTTAACAAGGGAATTCTGAAGAGTAGCCCTTAGGTGAAAGATTGATACTTTGATGAGGTTTTAAGCACAGAGATTTTTAAAGTCCCATTTGCCTATGTGTCAGTTTCAGGACCATTTCAAAAACTTGTGCGACTTGCCAATGACTTATTGGTTCTGTACATAATGGATTCAAGGAGAACATGGAAATGGAGTAAGGATGGAGGGGGGATGTGGGTATAAAGAAAATGTCAGAGGGCACTGAGGAGGTATTGAGAATATGAGGAGGCATGTAGGTAATATGAAGAAATCAGAGAGTGGAATGGGCATGACGTGTATTGAAGGATCACAGGGTGGTTGAGGGATAGTGAGAGTGAGCGAGGTAGGTTGCCTAACCACCCTGAAATTAATTGGACCGATGTGCCAATAAACAGAGATGGCCTTTCCAACCAGCTTGCTCTATTGCATGCATATACATCCATTAATGCCCTGGGCCTGCCCTGTTTGTACCTCGCCTACCCACATATTTTGGGAGTGGGCAGAGGTGATGGGGTTGGAACTATGACGTTGGGAAAATGGCACGACACTGAGTTCCTGATGCTGAGGTGAAGATCCAACTCCATGAATTTGGGAACTCCTCCACTTCTTCTGAGATGACATAAGAGAAAAGGGTAAAGAGACAATTACTGGTAGAAAAAAGCAGCCTGAGGTTAGCTTTGTTATTGTGTGTGTGTTTGGAGAAATGTAAGGCTATTCGCATGAAACAATAGAGCAGTCAGTTCTAGACTAAAATTAGTTTGGCAGTTCAAATATAAGAAGATCTTATGGGCGGCACGGCACGGCAAGAAGATCTTGTGGGCGGCACGGTAGCACAGTGGTTAGCACTGCTGCTTCACAGCGCCAGAGACCCGGGTTCAATTCCCGCCTCAGGCGACTCTCTGTGTGGAGTTTGCACATTCTCCCCGTGTCTGCGTGGGTTTCCTCCGGGTGCTCCGGTTTCCTCCCACAATCCAAAAATGTGCAGGGGTTAGGTGAATTGGCCATGCTAAATTGCCCGTAGTGTTAGGTGAAGTGGTAAATGTAGGAGAATGGGTCTAGTTGGGTTACGCTTCGGCGGGTCGGTGTGGACTTGTTGGGCCGAAGGGCCTGTTTCCACACTGTAAGTAATCTAATCTAATCTAATCTAATCTAATCTAATCTAATCTAATCTTTAATTTTAAACATTAAACCCCAAAACTACAAGAAAACTAAAATACATTGGCCATGTATTTCAAAAGGGGTCCAAATCAGAAATGTAAGACACACATGGACCTCCATGAAAAGTATGCTATCACTCTACTTGTAACTTCAGCCTTAGCCTCTTCTCTGTCATTTACTGTTCTTTTAATGGAGAATTTGACTGCAAACAAGAATACTTACAACATCCAGCACAAATAGTTCTGCTAAGGACTTGTTTGGAAGGATTGCGAATACTTCTAGTGTAGTAAATGTATGAGCGGTGAGCTTTCCTGGAACAAGCCTTACAACTGGTTGCTTTGAAGCACTCATTGCAATTTTCATCAACATATTAGGGTACTGTGCTGCAACCTGGAAGAAGGCAAATCATTTCATGATGGGTTAACAAGAAAAATTGATAGAAGCTGTTGAAATATCCATTTATCCAGCATCTCAAAAGAAAACACGAAAGAACAAACAAGGCATTTTCCTCCTTTTTATATGTCTTTCAGACAATTTGAACCGTCTGCATATCAAGGCTACAGTATTGTACTTTTGTGTAAAATATACAGATCTGTTTGTCTAAAACAATGCATTATTAGTATTAGTCTCTTTTACTATCAGTGATTGATCTATTAGAATAATATAGCCATAAAATATATATAGTTAATGGTATTATTGTCTTTGGAATGATTTCTGTTATGCATATCTTTGGAAAAGCAAATCATATCTAAGCTACAACAATTTATTAAAACAGTCAATAAGTCAACCTCAAGGATTTAACCTTGCTCATTCCAAAGCAGGAAAGAAAGAAGGTAAGATTTACCTAGGATCTTATAGTTCTCAACATTATTCCAAAGTGTGTCACAAATTAAATACAATCATTGCTGCTAAGTGGGTGGACATTGAAGCATCCAGCAGTATCAGATTTTACGTGATGAAATAACATTGCATAATGACTGATCACATGTGCCCACAGTGAAAGAATGGCCATGAATTGGATGAACCTACTTTGTTTATCTGAGGCCAATGAGCTGCAGATTATTAAATGAGTGTCCAATGCAGATCGCTGGCTTAATGAGGCAGGGAAAGTTGAGGGGTTCCCAATCATGAAGGGTGGAAGTCCAACCAGTGTCAGGAGTCCAGATAATTTTTGCAAGGCTTGGTGGAGCAATCCATCCATCCTTTAACATTTATTTCCAAATTTATCTTGACTCAGCTTCGGCTCCCATAGAACTGGGCACGTTCAAATCTAAAATATCCATCAACGTCCTCTTGATGCCATATTAGCTCAAGTGACAGATTTGAAAATTGGACACAGCAAGTTCCCACTATTAACCATGAAATGAATGGCCAGTTAATTTATTTTGGGTGGTATTAGTTGAGGTTATAATGCTGGCCAGAACACCTTGAGGAGAATTCCTTAATGACCACTTAAGCCATCGTCAAGAGCCGCAGTCCCAGCCAAATGATTGCACCTCAACTGATACCATATTCCCCCACCAAATTATATTCTTTAATTTTAAGTTGGATCAAGTCACTTAATATCTGACTCATCTGCAAGACTGACATAAAGTGAGCCAAGCTGCCACCATCGTTTTGAAAGGTTATTGATATTTAATGCTCATTTATAACAATTTTTACAATGTTATTTTTCTGAAATCCTGACGGGTTGTTTTCTAGCAAAGCTAAGTGTAATTCAATGGATTTCAGATCAACTGTGAATGACAGATGTTCCAAATTTCACAAAAATATAATTTAATATAAAATAGTTTAGGGTCTGTACACCAATGAAAATACTATGCTGCAAACCTGAACATGGAGAAAGGCATTTAAAAGCAACCATGCATATGTTTATTTTGGTAGGTTGCCAAACTTTGTCCATTTTTTAGGTTTGAAAGAGGTATATGGGACAAAATTGAAAGAATTAACTTTAAAAAAAATGGGAAAATGTTTGGAGTGTGTAAGTAATTGGACAACGCAATATTGAATATATTTAGTTGATAAAAAGATTCCTACATGGAAAAACTGTTAATATATGGTGAAAGCACCTGAATCGGGTGATACCAATCCAAATATTTCACATTACTGGAAATCTAAATGATAATTAATACCTTCGGCATCAAAGGTTTCAGGCTGGATGTGTTGAGTCGAATTGGTATGTCCTTTGGAATCTGAAATAAGATGAAAAAATATAAGACCAGATGAAGTATGGCTAGTGCCTGAGAATTGATGAGGAAATCTTGCTGCTTTGCAACTGAGTTGAGATTCTGACCCCAACATTTTCCGAACAGCTAATATGATGGATGAAATGCCACGTTAACAATGAGTGAATGGCAAATGAAACGACACAGCAGTAAGGTATTCTTGTATGTTATTCACATGTACTAGATTAATGTGTCACTTCATCAAATCTTACACTAGATGCCTTTTTTTATTCATTTGTGGGGATTGTTGGCAAGTCAGCACTTATTGCCTGTGCATAGTTGCCTTTGAGAAGGTGGTAGTGAGCTGCCTTCTTGAACCACTGCAGTCTACATGCAGTAAGCTGACCCACAATGCCCTTAGGGAGGGAATTCTAGGAGTTTAACCCAGCAACACTGGGGGAACGACAATATATTTCCAAATCAGGATGGTGAGTGGCTTGGCAGGGAACTTGCAGGTTGTGTGTTCCCATGTATCTGCTGCCCTTGTCCTTCTAGATTTACAGTGGTTGTGGGTTTGGAAGGTGCTATCTAAAGATCCTTGGTGAAATTCTGCAGAGTATCGTACAGATAGTATACACTGCTGCTACTGAGTGTCAAAGGAGGAGAGAATGGATGCTTATCGGTGTGGTGTCAATCTAGTGGACTGCTTTGTCCTTGATAGTGTTAAACATCTTGAGTGTTGTTTGAGCTGCACTCATCCAGACAAATGGGGAGTATTCCATCACACTCATGACTTACGTCTAGTAGATGGTGAACAGGATTGGAGTGTCAGGAGGTAAGTTATTCACCGCAGTATTCTGAGCCTCTGACCTGATGTTGTCAGTCCAATGTTTATGTGGCAAGTCCAGATGAGTTTCTGCTGAATGGTAACCCCATGTATGTTGATAGTAGGGGAATCAGTGTTGATAATATGGTTGAGTGTCAAGGACAGTGTTTATCGTATCTCTTATTGAGATGGTCATTGCCTGGCATTTGTGCGGCACGAATGTTACTTGCCACTTGTCAGCCCAAGGCCCCAAACACACTTTCCAGGTGAAGCAGCAATTTACCTGTACTTCACTCAAACTAGTTTATTGCATTTGCTGCTCACAATGTGGTTTCCTGTACATGATGGAAACGAAGCGCAGACTGGGTGACCGCTTCATAGACCTGTCTATATATTCTGCCTACAAAAAAGACAATATATCAAAAAGTCTATATATTCTGCCTACAAAAAAAAGAGCTTCCAGTTTCTGGCCACTTCAACATACAACCATGTTCCCTGGCCAACATCTGTCTCCAGCGAAGCTCAGCACAAGCTGGAAAAATAGCACCTCATTTCCTGCTTGAGGACCCTGCAGCCAGTGCACTGAAAAAAACAGCAGATAATTCCAACTAACAGCTTCATCAAGAATTGGCAAATTGCATCAAAAAGTGGTCAGCACAGTTCAATTATCAGGGCAAGGTGAGGGACAGTATCTTCTACTTCCTCATGCGTGGGGGGCAGGATTGATATTAGTCACTGTCAGTTTCATTTGTAATCACTGTGCTTTAAAAGAAGAACTCACTTACCATATCATCTGTGATGTTGAAATGCAAAGCTCCAGCTGAAAAATATGCAAATCCTCCCGTGTTAACAAAGTACTCTGACAGACCAAGGGCCAGCATGTGATTGGTGGTATTTGGAAGCTTAAATGATTGTGCAGTAAATGGGGACTCCACATGGTCTTGAACATCATATAATTCACCCTAAAGGACATCACAGAAGATCCCCAGTAATATCAGAACTGATTGATCGTGAACTCAATAACAGAAGTCAGCAGGATAGCAGGGACCAAATAACTGAATCCACAAAGATAGTGGTGGTTGTAACTTTACACGCCAAAATATTTTACAAGCTAACGTAGAGTGATTTCATATTATTCAATGTAATTTATAGCAATACATATTGATATTTTGCTGGACAGGTGGCTGTACTAACTTAATAAAAAATATCAGCTGGGTACACAAAGAGGCTGTTGCATACATATCCTGTGGCAAGGGAGAAATTGAGAACATTCGTGTGTGTTTTGGAAAACCACATATAGAGGAAGTTCACCACACTTTTTCTAAGCTTTAGGTGCAGTTGAAGTTACTGCAGCATGTACAGGAACCTGACAGTTTTGTGAATAACTAGTTTCAGCAGAAGTCAACCACAGAAATCATACTCATGAAGAGATTTTATGAGTTTAGTTTTCATGTTAAGTTAGCTTAGAGATGAGGGCGAAGGGTAAGTGGGTGAAAGAAATGGATTGGGACTTGGAGAGAAGGATGAAAACAATAAAGTTAAGTGGGCCTGTAACAGATCAAAGAGAAGTTGGGTTGAAAGGGAAGTGGAAGAAGATGGAGAGAGGGCAAGGATGGAAGACAAAGTGGGGGGGGGGGGGGGGGAAGATGATTAAGATGAGGGGTGGAAGAGATAGAATGGAAGAAAGGAGATAGGGGGTCACTAATACAACAGCTTAATATTCCTCATTCATGGAGAACAGCCATCTTGCACTATTTAGAACCAATAGTCACAAGATGGGTGGAGAGACATTCTGCAGAACAGAGATTTTCTGCTATTTTTGGAATGAGAGGATATTTTCCTAAATGACTGATGTGTTAAACTTTAAGGAGGGCTGCTTGTTTCCATTTTATTTGCATGCTGACAATTGCTCAAAGAAGAAGATTAAACAGTATGTAAAGGAGAATTTGATTTTGGACAGGTTGAGCCTCTGGAGTTAACTTAATTAAAGCAATTTAGATGATTTAAAAGTTTGACAGAAAGGCACATTGTAAAATAAATACCATATTGTTTGGAAATGTAAGTTCTGGAGAACTGAAGCAGAGACAGGAAAATGACTTTGAATTAGATTTTGAATTAGATTTCCTACAGTGTGGAAACAGGCCCTTCGGCCCAACAAGTCCACACCGACCCGCCGAAGCGTAACCCACCCAGACCCATTCGCCTACATTTACCCCTTACCTAACACTACGGGCAATTTAGCGTGGCCAATTCACCTGACCTGCACTTTTTTGGATTGTGGGAGGAAACCGGAGCACCCGGAGGAAACCCACGCAATCACGGGGAGAATGTGCAAACTCCACACAGTCAGTCGCCTGAGGCGGGAATTGAACCCGGGTCTCTGGCGCTGTGAGGCTGCAGTGCTAACCACTGTGCCACCGTGCCGCCCACTTCTTGCTCAATGAATGACGGTTTTACTGTTTAGACTTCTATCACATGTGACAGCTTACCTTAATGGGAAGAACAATGGAGTTACTTGTAATTTCTGGTTCTCCAACTAAAGAATAGTCAAATTCCACATACTTATCCAACTGCCGTGAAACTGAGAAACAAAATAATACAAATGTAAAACCTATGGAGGTACAGTAATCTGCACACAATCTGCTGATCATCCTTTGAATGTACTCACTATTCAGCCTCTGGATGAAGGTTTCGAGCTTTCCAATTGTATTTCCAAACTCAGAGCACAGCTGCAAATAAATTCAACAAATAGTCAGGATCATAAGGAGAAAAATGCATGGATAAATTAATTGACATTCCTTCTGGCATTACTTTTCAAAATAACTTTAGATTATCATTTGCAGCTTTCAAATTTTATGTCATCTCACTCTGCAATGGTTTTCTTGTTTAAAAGAAAGAGTGGAAGAAGAAAACTACCAATGTCCTTTAGCCCAAATATAAGTTTGAGTTCCTCTTCTCTTAGCATTTCTTCACAACTCAATAATCTGAGCAAATGCCCACTTCCAACACAGAAAACCATGTTTGTGTTCATTGTGTTTTGTCCCATCCCCACATTCTGTTCACCTTCCATCTCTGAGCTTATTGATCTACATTGACTCCTGATCTACTAAAGTGACAATCTTAAAATTGTTATGTGTTCAAATCCCTGTGCTCTCATTTCTCCCCTATTCCTGTAACCTCCTAAAGCTCCACAACATTCCAAAATCTTACATTCCTTCAAATCTGTCCTCCATCCCCTATTTTATTTTGGACGCCATGTCTTTATCCCTTCATTGTGCAATTACTTTTAAAACTTCTTCTCCTCTCCATTTCTCTAATTTTTAAAAAGCAAGGTTAACAGTTACCTATCTGACTGAATATTTACTCATCCATATAATCTTGGCTTCCTTGGTAATTGGCAACGTGTGTCTAATTATATTCCTTGGGATATTCTAATACACTAGATACACAATATAAAAATAAGTTTCTATTGCCAACATGATTTTCGACATATAGTTCTATAACGCGATGGTTGTGTTTCTGTGCAATTGTGCATTATAGAAAAAAATGTGCTCTAGGTACAGTGCTTAAAGTGTTGGTGACGTAATTGTGTTACAGCCAGCATACATTTTAGAAGTTTGCACTTTAGAACCAGTGTCCTGAATTTGTCAATCATGTTACAGAGAATCTGTGTTAATCAAATGCGTGTTATAGCAGAACAACCTATATTTAAGTTCAGAAAACTATGGGGAGCAATCCAACATTTGTTGCTCATTCTTAATTGTCCTTGAGAAGCTGTAGGTGAGTTGCTTTCTTGAATTCGCTCATGTGCTGGAGATGAACCCACAATGCTGTTAGGGAGAGAATTCCAGGATTTTGATCCAGTGACAGTGAAAGAACAGTGATTTATATGAAGGTCTGAATGGTACAAGGCTGGGAGGGAAACTTTCCTCTGTATTAAATTAGCTTGTGGCAATTATGTCTTTTCCGTGCTTCTGAGACTTGCAATGACATGCACAGTGGTCTTTATTATTCTCAAAGTATCTCTCTGCTACACAAGAAATATTTCGTTAAATTTTGAAAACTACTAAAATCCTCTGTCTTACTTCCCTCAACACTGTAATTTTGACCTTCCTTTACTGTCACTTGTTCTGAATTGAAGCTGCTAAAGTTTTTATCAGGTTTGCTCATGCAGCCTGGTTATTTCTATGCCTTTACTAGATTTTTCTAAGCTTCCTAGAAAGTTTCTCACCTCAACTTCTACCTGGCTCACCAGCTCGGATTTGGAATCAAGAGTGTTTGTACAGACAACAGCCTTGCAATGTTGCTTGCATTCTTCTGTTGTCGGTTGTCTTACTCTGTGTAACTCCACCTTTCCTGCTGCTGTGCCATGGAGTTGTTAAGCTTTCTGGCACCATTCCCTTCAGCCTAGTTTTGACCTTTATGAAAGCAGTTTTTGTGTTTTTTTTCTGGATCTTACTGTTACCAGTTACCTCCTATCTATCCCTTATACTATGACACTGCTGTCTGCCTGCAGTGATGTATGGTAGATGGGGGATATCCATTCCTTTCATCTAACTTGGAGAGGCCTTAGGACTCTAATAAATTTAACAATAAAATGTTTATTGAGTTACTGCATTTTATACAAGAATTGGCACATCTCTTCACTGTCTCTCTTTCTATCTACTTTCTTTCCAATTGACTGTGACATCATCACAGAGGTCTTGCTTATTCTGCTGTCTCAACTCTCAATTCCATCAGACCCATATACAACAAAATGTATATAGAAAATGTATATACACTTGCATTTTCTTCTGAATGTCATTTCCAGTTTCTACAATTATTATTCATATTGCATAGCTTGAATTGCACTACTTTTTATCTTTACATCCTACATCCTTCCTTCTGATCATCATTTGCTAAAGCAGAGGAGCTGAACTGAATCATTCAAGTTGGCTTGAGGAGACAGGAAATTCCAGTGAGACAAGAAATTGCAGTGAGACAAGAAATTCCAGTGAGGCAAGAACAGGGAAGTGAATTGGTCTTCATTGGAACATTCTATGCAGTTCTTACAGATAATAAAACAATCTGTTCTATGCTGCACCCAAATTCCTTTTCCATTGACTTTTTTGCAAAAGACCATCAAGTATGCTCTAAAATGGGCTGCTAATTCCCAAGGTAGTTTCTCTTATTTCTGCTGAGGACTGTGTATGTATGTATGTATCTATCTACCTACCTACCAATCATTTATTCATTCATTCATGTGAATAGATCTCAATCCCCTTCTTATAGGTTGTCTGTACGAATTATCAGTGATTAGTTTTCTTCCTGTGATACCATAGGTTTCATTTCTACTATTCAGATCTCATCAACCAGAGTGAAACCTAATGATCTGTGGGCTACCACTAGATAATGGTCATTTGAAAAGCAGTTGGCTTGTTGTAAAAATTCCTGATACACTAAAGTCCTATGAAATCTGGTTAAATGCGACTCTAGAAGGGTGGCAACTGCTAAGGACTTTAGGTCAACAAATACTGCCGTGCCAATGCCATGATGTAGGAACAAATTAAAAAGGTCTGCATTATCAACATTTGCCTCACTAATATTTGCCTTGTGCTCCTTATTCGAGCCCACTCATATCTGTATTGCTAACAGATTTGTAACATCAATCATTTCTAAGTATTTAAACTCAGATAATATGAAAACCTCTGGCCTTAATGAACCCCTACACTAGTGCAATTATACCCATCTCTTTGTTGCACACACAACTTTCTGAATAATTATTGCTTTCTCTTGAATTTTACAAGAATATTTGGCTTTACAGTTGATTATGGCATTGAACCTAGAGAGAAAATAAAATGTCAGCTTACCTTATGAGGAGCAATTTCTTTGATTTTATTTTTCACTTGAGAAAGGAACATGTTGTAAAACCAGCTTTTAAAAAGATAAAACACTGTCAGAAATATTTTTTTTCACTCCTAATCCATTACTTGCTTCTAAGAGTAATTGACATTGGAACCATATTTTTGATTCCTTTACTATGGAGTAGAATCCCTACAAAGTGGAAACAGGCCATTTGACACAACAAGCCCACACTGACTCTCTGAAGAGCACACCGCCCAGACTCACCTTCCTTCCATATCCCTGTAACCCTGCACTTCCTATGGCCAATCCACCTAACCTACACATCCCTGAACATTATGGGCAATTTAGCAGTGGCAATCCACCTAATCTGCACATCTTTGAACTGTGAGAGGAAACCAGAACAAACCCGGGGAGAATGTGCAAATTCCACACAGACAGTCACCCAAGGCTAGAATTACACCCAGTTCCCTGGTGCTGTGAGGCAGCAATGCTAACCACTGAGCCACCATGCTCAGTAGTCATTAAACTGGTTTTAAAATTACTAATTTTTCCGTCATCACCCTTTAAACATTTGCCCATGGTATCTGAACATCACTGGCAAGATTAGCATTTGTCACCCATTCTATGATTTGGAGATGCCGCTGTTGGACTGGGACGTACAAAGTTAGAAATCACACAACACCAGGTTATAGTCCAACAAGTTTAACTGGAAACACTAGCTTTCGGAGCGTTGATCCTTCATCAGGTGGTTGTGGAATACACAATTGTAAGGCACAGAATGTTGGTGTTGTGTGATTTTTAACTTTGTTCACCCATTCTATGTTGCATTGAGAAGGCGGGGAGCTGCCTTCTTGAACCACTGTAGTCTATGAGGTGTAGATTCATACACAGTGCTGTAGGAAGGGAGTTCTAAGATTTTAACCAAATGACAGTAAAAGAATGGTGATATATTTTCATGTCAGATTGGTATGTGGTTTGGAGGCGATCTTGTAGGTGGTGGTACTCCAATGCATCTTCTGCTCTTGTCCTAGTGGGACATTTGAAATGTGCTGTCAGATGGACCATCTTGAGTTGCTGCAGAATATCTTGTAGCTGGTACACACTGCTGCCACTGTGCATCACTGGAGGGAGTGAATGTGGAAGGTGGTGGATGGTGTGCCAATCAAGCCAGTTGTTTTGACCTGGATGGTGAAAAGCTTCTTGATTTTGTTGGGGCATCCAAGCAAGTGAAGCATATTCCATCATGCCCCTGACATGTGTCTTGTTGATGGTAGACAGCCACTGGGGATGCTAGGCGTGGAGTTATTGGCCTCAGAATTCACAGCACTCAGATCATCACCCAGCATTGCTGTTTAGGCAAACAAGAAGGTGTGACCGGAAATAACTTAGCTGACTTCAGCCAAGGTAAGTAGCAGTGGCTTTATAACTGTCAACTTGTTACTGGACTAGGAGCAATGGAGGGGAAAGAAAGTGCATATTGTTGATGTTGAATAAAAACTGATCTCAGTTATTTGGGAGAGGACCTATTGGAGGGCTGCCTGTGACTGTAGGACCAAGTAACAATGTGAGTCAACACATTCAGGACAGAAAAGCAGCTTAACTATTTTTCCACATTTATGAATTGCAGATGCCAGTGTTGGACTGGGGTGCACAAAGTTAAAAATCAAATGACACCAGGTTATAGTCCAACAGGTTTATTTGGAAGTACTAGCTTTCAGAGCATTGCTCCTTTATCAGATGGTTATCTGATGAAGGAGCCTGATGAAGGAGCAGTGCTGTGAAGGCTAGTGCTTTCAAATAAACCTGTTGGACTATAACATAGTGTTGTGTGATTTTTAACTTTCCACATTTAGCTCTCTTGCTTCCCAAATGCTCTGAATTACATTCTCTAAACAACAGAATATTCATGTGCCCATTAAATAAGCTATCTGATTTTTCTTCCATTGCTTAGAAGAGGTTAATAATGGAGAATCAATCGACAAACACATTTGCTGTTCCCATAGAAAGTGCAAAGTACTCTCCCTACTGTGAAGAAACCTGAAGCACTTGTCAATGTGAAACCAGTTTTGTATGAAAATTTATGTGATGTCAGTTCTGACGATGAGTGATACAAGACTTGAAGCACTGACTTTATTTCTCTCCACTGATGCTATCAGACCTGTGACCCACTAACGAAGAGCAAAACTCCACCTCATCTTAGGAAATAAGGCAGGGCAAGTGACTGAGGTGTTAGTGGGAGAGCACTTTGGGTAACCGTAATTCTATTCATTTTAAAAAGATAGGCCTGGTCTACAAGTTAAAGTTCTAAAGTGAAGCAACGCCAGTTTTGATGGTATCAGACAGGAACTTTCATTGGGAGAGGCTATTTGCTGGTAAAGGGACAGCTGCCAAGTGGGAGGCTTTCAAAAGCAAGATAACGAGAGTTCAGGGCCAGCATATTCCTTTTAGTGTGAAGGGTAAGACTGGCATGAGTAGGGAACACCGAATAACTAATGAAGAGCTTTTGCTCGAAGCATCAACTCTCCTGCTCCTTGGATGCTGCCTGACTGGCTGTGCTTTTGCAGAGCTACAATTTTTAACTCTGATCTTCAGCATCTGCAATCCTCACTTTCTCCTACAGGTATTGAGGCACTGGTCAAGAAAAAGGAGGATGCATTGACAGCAGGAATCAATTGAATCCCTTGAGAACCACAGGGAGTAAAAGAGTACACATAACAGGGAAATCAGAAGTGCAAAAAGGGGATATGAGATAGCTTTGGTCGATAGGGTAAAGGAACATCCAAAGAGATCCTACAAGTATGTCAAGGACAAAGAGTAACGAGGGGGAGAAAAGGGCTCCCAAAATATTAAAGAGGCCGTCTATGTGTGGAACCACAGGAGATGGGTGAGATCCTAAACAAATATTTTGCATCAGTACTTACTGTGGAGAAAGACATGGAAGCTCGGGAAAGTAGTCAAGTCTTGAAAAAAGTCCACATTACAGAGAAGGAGGTGCTGGAGGTCATAAAATGCATAAAGTTAGGTAAACCCCCAGGACCTGATCAAGTGTAACCCAGGACATTGTGGGATGCTAGGGAAGAAAGCGTGGGGCCCCTAGCAGAGATATTTGTATCATGAGAGCTATGGGGGTGAGCTGTCAGAAGATAGGAGGGTGGCTAATTTTGTGCCTTTATTTAAGAATGGCTGCAAGGAAAAGCCATGGAACTACAGTCCAGTGAGCCTAATGTCAGTGTTGGGTAAGCTGTTGGAGGGGATTCCTACAGACAGGATCTACATGAACTTGGAAAGGCAAGGACTGATTAGAGATAGTCAGCATGTCTTTGTGAGTGGGAAATCATGTCTCAATAACTTGATTGAGGTTTATGAAGAGGTGACCAAGAAGGTAGATGACAGAGCGGTAGATTTCGTCTACAAGGACTTTAGCTAGGCCTTTGTCAAAATTCCGCATGGTAGACCGGTTAGTATGGTTAGATCACATGGGATCCAGGGAGAGCTAGCCAATTGGCTTGACAGTAAGGAACAGAGAGTGGTAGTGGAGGGTTGTTGTTCAGACTGGAGGCCTGTGACCAATGGTGTGCCTGAAGGATCGCTACTTGGTCCACTGTTGTTCATCATTTATCTAAGTTGTCTAGATGAGAAGATAGGAGGCATGATTAGTAAGTTTGTGAATGACACCAAATATGGCAGTATAGGGGACAGTGAAAAAGGTTATGTAAGAGTACAATGTGATCTTGATCAACAAGGCTAGTGGACCGAGAAGTGACAATGGAGTTTAATTCAGATCAGTGCAAGGTATTGCATTTTGGTATGACAAATCAGGACAGAACTCACACAGTTAATGGTAGGGCCCTGGGAGTGTTGTTGAACAGAGACACCTAGGGGTGCAGAGATATAGTTCCTTGACAGTGGCATCACAGGTAGATAAGGTGGTGAAGAAAGTGTTTGGCATGCTTGCCTTCATCAATCAGACAACATTGAATACAGGCATTGGGATGTTATATTGTGGCTATACAAGATGTTGGTAAGGCCACATTTGGAGTACTGCATACAATTCTGGTTGCCCAGCTAAAGGATATTATTAAACAGGAAGGAGTGCAAAAAAGTTTTAGAAAGATTTTACCAAGACCAAAAAATCTGAGTTATAAGGAAAGGCTAGATACAGAGGAGTGATTATATAGAGGTTTATAAAATGATGAGGTACATTGGTAAGGTGAATAGCCAAGGTCTTTTTTTCAGGGTGGGGGAGTCCAAAATTAGAGGATATAGGTTTAAGGTGAGAGGAGAAAGATTTAAAAGGGACCTGGAGGGCAACATTTTCACACAAAGCGTGGTGTGTATATGAATGAGCTGCCAGAGGAAGTGATGAGGGAAGGAACATTTACAACATTTAAAAGACAATTAGACAGTACATGGAGGGAAAGGTTTAGAGGGAAATGAGCTAAACACAGGAAAATGGATATAGTTCAATTTAGAAAACCTGGTCAGCATAGACAAGTTGGGCTGAAGGGCCTATTTCTGTGCTGTATGACTCTTTGTTTCTCCAGCAATTTCTATGTTTGATGTGTTATATATCTCACAATTCTTATTCTTGGCGTGTCCTACAAAATATATACCTTGTATGTTTCACAGTATGCATTTCCTGGATGTTTTGCATTGCATGTACTTTCCATCTTTTCCAATAGACCTACCTGCCCCCTCCGTGAAGCTGAAGGTCGAAATTGTTTAAACTTGCGTCACAGTCATTGTAACTCAATGCTGGTCGAGGCCCGTCCTGTGAAATCTTGACAATGAATGCAGCTGAGAGATCTTTGATGTTCAGTTCGAAGGTTCCACCATCGTTTCTATTGAAGGGTAATGCACATGTAACAATTGCTTATACATTTGCCCCAGATGAATTATTTGACCCCATTTGTGCAGTAGTTCTTCATCTAAACTGTTCCTTGTGGCCCAAACAAAGCATCCACACAGAGTAAATCTGGCAAACAGACAGATGAATATCTCACAAAATGGTCAATATTGTGTGGCTGGTGACAGTGTCTATCCCATGCATAAAACTAAATAATTCTTCGATTGCTCAAGTGAACTTTGATCCCCTCAAGCTCTTTCTAAGGCTTACCAGTTTGCCAGTTTACCCAGTCAAAAGCTTTCTCATAATTTATAATGCAGTACATTTCCGGCTGGTATTCTATCCTTTCTCTGTTTAGCATTTTCATCACTGGTCCAGTCTCCTTACTCCACAGCCCATTTAATGGGATCCTTATGGTTTCTAATTTAGCAAGTCAGCAAAGAATGCATCCACCAAAACATAAAGAATTGCTCAGCATAGGAAGGAACAAGAAATGAATGATCAAGATGAGCATCTTATTGTCTGGATCTGAAATGTGAACTCTTCAAAAAAAGTAAGGATTGAAGGTTGTGGACTGTGGTTCTGGAGAAGGATGGAGCAGGTCAGTTGGAGAGACCACGAGAGAAATCAAGAAGTTCTCAGAGTCCAGAGAGGGGAAGATCATCAGAAGGTGGCAAGGTTGGATTGACCATATTCTAAGGCATGAGAACTTGCTGAAAATTATGATTGAAGCATGATTGGAGGTAAATACACCAAGAGGGAGAAAGACAATGCTGATATTAAACATTTGCAATATGTGCTTGAGAGAGGATAGATGGGGCTTTGTCTTAAAGACTTATTCGAAAGGTGGCTGGCTCCCTGAAGTACAATAACCTCTCGCAACTGTGACTGAATGTCAATCTAGATTTTGTGCTCTTGAAGCGACATCCTGTTAATTCCGAGGTAGGCGTGGTACCACTGTGCCACAGCTGACACGTCACACAATTCTATCATTCTTTCGTAGATGGAATTGTCAAGTTTGATAATATTCCCCAAAATGGTAACCCCTAAAATGTTGTTGTATTATAGTTATGGAATTGTTTAAATATTATTTGATAAAATGGATGCACAGAAGTACACAGCAGGAAATGCTTTTGATTGGGAATTATGGAAGCAAATCTACAGAACAAATAAGAATTTGTTCATGTGCAGGGCAGCTCCAAGGTTATCATGCTGCTGTTATTGAACAACAGTATGCAGACTTTGCTTGCATCCGCACAGCATTGAAGAACAAGCTTCAAGCTAACATCAACATCTTCATTAAGACAGTATGAGAGCAGAGGGGCGTATGCTAAACTTCTTTGTCAACTGGGCCCTGCCTCACCACACTGCACCACCCCCAGATATGAAAATCCATGATAAGGTTTAGACAACGAGGACCACTTTCCAAACCTTGGGAACTTACTGACAACAACGGGAGATATTGGCAACAAGGTTCAACATTACTTTCAAAGTGACAGTGCAGCCTTTGGTCACCTGAGGAAGGGAGTGTTTGAAGACTTCATGCCCAGCACCAAGCTCAAAGTCTACAGAGTCTACAGTGATACTCACCTTTTATTGATCAGAGATGTGTAATATGTACAGCAGGCCCCTTGAACACTGGAGCTGCCTCTGCAGACCCTGCAAATCCATTGTCAGGATGGACGTGCTGAAGCCAGTATTTCCACAAAGGCCAATGTTCCCAGCATCGATGCAAGGTCAGGCTCAATCAGTTCTGCTGGGCAGGCTGCATTGCCTAACCATGAGACTCCTGAAATAAGCTTTATACTTGGAGCTTCATCACAGCAATGGAGGGGGCAGAGGGTTCTCAAGTCCTTTATTAAGGATGAGATTGCAGCGTACTTGGAAGTGCATCATAAAATAGGGCTGAGTCAGCATGGTTTCGACAAGGGGAGATCATGCTCCAAGACCACTCAAAGTGGACAGGAATCCCCAGTCGGGATCTGTACACCATGAGCCTCATTATCAACTGTAATATGAAGTCAAGCATTGACAGAGAAAGGGGTGCATGGCCATCCCACCCTCACATTCCTCAACCACTATCTGCCTTACTTGGGACAGAGAGTACATGTTATGCGTGTATTCCTCAGGTACATGAGAACTGAGTCTCAGTGAGGAAACAGGTCAACCTAAGGCCATGATCAACTGCGTGAGAAGAAGGTGGAGTTAGTGTATGTAGCAATCCCAACATGCTAATTTTTCATACATTTCTCAGTCAGAGAGGTTGCTATCATTTTGTATTTTGATTGAATATCTTCTACCATGCTTAGCATTTGAAGCTGGGCTTTTGATATTTAACAGAACATTACACACTAACATCTTCATCAGGCTATACAGGAACACAGAATAAAAACCTACATCAACCCAAATGTCACATGCCATTGTCCACCGATGTCAATGTAGACATTATCCATTGAAAATTTCAGTCCAGAATTGGGGATGAATCCTACGTTGGAACTCGGCAATCCAAAACTTTTAATGTACATCCTGCAAATGCAAACAAGCATTAGCTTTCCACCTTGTTGTAGTGATTGGAATGAGATTGGCCAAGTGGCCCCCATAGAATACAAAACAAAAACAGAAAATGCTGGAAAAGCTCAGCAGGTCTGGTAGCATTTGTGGAGCAAAATCAGAGTTAACATTTCAGGTCGCGTGACCCTTCATCAGAACTGAATCTGAGGGCAAGGCTATGGACCAAATGTGGAAAGATGGAATTACTCTAGAATGTTGTAACTCATCCAACACAGACAGAATGGGTTGTAAATTTTCTGATACTATAGTCACTTTCAAAAGGAATTGAAGCTCAGCAGTAAGAGCCATTGATACAAAATAAAAACTACGTTTACCTCTGGTCATACTTACCCTGTGATACGATAGTCTATCCACCCGAGTAGGTCGATCGTCCCACTTAAATCTGGTGGTTGAAATCCTTTAATCTTCTTCTCAGCAACAGTGACAGCAATTTGCTTGGCTAGTCATTTTGAAGCAGGAGCACAATAAATAAAACACAGCAAACATTTTAAATTAAATTTCTTGGTATCTGCCAGATAATCAAATAAACCCTTTGACCAGCATCATAAAGTTGTTCGGTAAAATGAGAATGAGCACAGACATCACATCTATAAGATCAGCCGGAAGAAATTCAATGATATTTGTAGTGATCAGAAGCTTGACCAGAGATTGTAAGTCTGCACATTTTTAATTTAATTCATGGCTGTTGGCATCACTAGGTAAGTCAGTGTTTATTATCGATCTCTACTTACCCTTGAGAAGTTGGTGAGTTGCTTCATGGAACTACTGCAGTCCATGTGGTGTAGATATATCCACAGAAAGCTCTTGGGAAGGGTATTTAGTATTTTGATACAATGACAGTGACAGAACAATGGTTAAGCTTCATGATAGGAATATTATAGATATTAAGAATAATATAAACTTTCTCAATATACTCAGGGGTAACATCAGATTGTATTTTTAAATGCATCGAATTTCATTCTTAATATTTGCCAAACATATGAATCATTTTAATCTGTGAAAAGCTTCAGTCATTTTCTTCAGAATCACCATATATCGATAAAACTATGACTTTAAGAGGTGTATTTTGTCCTTTTTTTAATGAAAAGAGGTTGAAACAAGGTGAGAATGGTCTGTTCCAAGCCAATAAGATAAACAGCTTGTGAGGCCTTTAAAGTTGGAACAATAGAAGCAACATGAAGGGTCAAGCTCCCACAGAACAAGGAGTTTAGTTTAGCTTTCAATGGCTTTTGGAGTTCTGAAGGTGCTACATATCTCTCTGCTGCAGAAAAATGCTTGAGATCTCTCACTCTGTCTCTCTCTGAATTTTCTCTGAATGTTCTTTCCTCCTGGACTGGAGAATTGCATGTGAGACAATCTATTTTTCTGAATTTGCCTTTGCCAAGGATGTGTTTTTAGGATGGTACTATCTTGGAGCAGCTAATCAGTAGTAATTAATATATATATTAGCTTGTTAAAGATTTTGAGAGTTACAGTAAGATTTTTTTTTAAAAAATTCTTGTTTTGTCTGTATTTTAACTGGAGTGGAAGAACAAAATGTGTTTTGTTTCAAGCCTGGTAATTTGACCAATCGAATTGCATTCACAACACAATGCCTCACTCTTACCTTTTAAAATATGAAATGTTGGGGTCTAGGCTATCTTCATAATATATTTTGAGAGGGTTTGGTAACCTGTTTTTCTTACAGAAAACAAAAAATATTTTAGCTAACAGGATATTTCCAAGTTTTAATGAACAACTTTCCTTTCATACAAAAATCTTAACAAGAATGGGAACAATTTTGTTCTTGTGGAATTAAGGCAAAATTAGTTTGTGTAAAGGATAATATTTCATACTTTGCTATTACATGAGCAGAACTTCCAAATGGGCCAGATTTTGTGATACAAATAACGAGGTTATCAACGCATTATTATTAGAGTATAAATAAGACAGCAACTTCAGCAACTTCTTACAACTGCACTTGCGCAGTTAGATGTGAAAATCAGCAAGTGTCCAAGGTTTCCTGTTTTTTCCAGAAGCTGGCTAACCATAGGGTTCAAGCAAACTCAATTTCTTGAACTTATATGAATGACTTGGATGAAGGAATCAAAGGTATAGTAGCTAAGTTTGCTGTTGACACAAAAATAGATAGCTAAGTAAGTTGTGAGGAGGGCAGAGGGTTACATTTTGGTTAAATGAATCAGCAAAGAACTGGCAAATGGAATATAATGTAGCAAAATATAGAATTGTGCATTTTGGCATGAACAATAAAAAAGATGCATGTAATCTGAATGGTGAGAAATTGCATGAGACAATTTGGGATGACTTTATTTTGGACAATGTTGAAGATACAACTAGTTGGCAAGCAGACAAATTCCCAGTTGAGAAACCTGATTAATTCACTTGAGAAAGATAAGTGTACAGGATGCAAATAAATGTCAAAAGCATTTGTTAGAATGTCCATAAAATTCACGAGTTTATAATGGGACACAACAGCCCTCCCAACAGAATTAAAAATATTTATAAAGAATGTTCAGAGCTAGATTTGGCTGTGTCCAAAGCACTGGCTTGACTTTGACTGGGGTATTGCATTCAGTTCTGGAAACCACAATTCAAGAATGAAAATGGTTGTGGTTGTTGGAGGACATCTTTGCAGGATAGTGACCTACACCCAACCATTTTGAACTACTTCATCTACAATCTTCCCCCAGTCTTAAGGTCAGAGGTAGGGATGTTCACTGATGATTAAACAATGTTCAACAGCATTTTTAACTCCTCAGATACTGAAGCAGTTTATGTTCAGCAAGACCTGGAAATCATTCAGACTTGGGTTGATAAGAGGCAATGACATTTGAAACACTTATGTCAGTTTATTATTATCTTCAACTAACAGAGAATCCAACCATCATCTCATGACATTCAATTACATTATCATCACTGAACTCCATTTAACATGCTCAAAATTCACTCCCTCTCCCACCAATACACAGTGGCAGCAGTATTTGTCATCTACAAAATGCACTGGAATGCTCATCAAGCATTCTTAGACAGCCAAACCCACAATTCGACCGAGGACAGAAGTTACATGGATAAACCACCAACTTCACATTCCTCATTGAGCCACACACCAGATACATGGGAACACCACAATCTCCAAGTTCCTCACCATCAACACACACACACACACCTCATCATGTAAATACAGTGGCTACAAGAGCAGGTCAGAGGCTAGGAATACTGCGGCAAGTAACTCACTTTCTGACTCCTGAAAGCATGTCCACTATCAACAAGGCCGAGAGGAAGAACACCTCATCTTCCGCCTTGGGACCCTCCAACCACATTGTATCAATGTGGATTTCACCAGTTTCCCCATTTCACCTCTCCCCATCTTATCCCAGTCCCAACCTCCCAACTCGGCACCGCCTTCTTTAATGGTCCTACCTGCCCATCTTCCTTCCCACTTATCTGCTCCACCTTCCTCTCTGATCTATTACTTTCAACCCCACCTTCATCATCCTATCTCATTCCCAGCTAACTTCCCCCAGCACCCCACCGCCCTTCCAATTATCTCTCTACCCCCTTGGCCCACGAGCCTCATTCCTGATGAAGGACTTATGGCCAAAACATTGATTCTCCTGCTCCTTGGATGTTTTCTGACCGGCTGTGCTTTTCCAGCACTACACTCTTTGACACTATTACAAGTCAGAGTATGATGGAATACTCCCCACATGCCTGGATGTGTGCAACCCCAAAAACACTCAAGGAGCTTGACACCATCCAAGACAAAGCAGCCCACTTGATTGTGTTATGACACAGAGGTAAACCCCTCTAATTAAACCAAACACCTAGAAAAGCTCACTACACTTCATAGTCTGTTAAAATATGAAAACGAGAACTCCCAAATTCCACTATTTAAAGAAAATAACATCAATTTATTTTCACTCTAAAAGTGAATATTAAACAACTGTTTACAACTATAAGCCCTCCTTTCTCTCAACTGCTTATTATCTGTCTCCAACTCTGAAACAATATGCTGTACCAGTAAGACACTTAATAAAATTACTTCAGCTTAATTTCAAAACCACACAACCGCTGTTGTCTTCTGTGACTTCACTCTTCTGGCTGCTGAATTCCCTGGTCATTTTCTTTCTTTTTACTGTGAATATGTTTCATATGAAAAGGTACCTTTAATAGAGACTGTTTCCTAATTTTTTGGAGAGCAAGATGTCAGATGGGCAATTAGCTCTCCAGTTTCTCTCTCTATGGCAGTTACTCTCTGATCAATTTTCAAAATGTCTGCATTTTAACCCCCCCCCCTCCCCCCCCCCACCATTGATTGATTTCATTGGTTCGATGTTGGCAAAACAATAAATTCAAACTCGATTGGGTTTTAGTATCCTGGGGCATAATTTCAACTGATTAGTTAGATTTAAATTATTGTCAAAACAGCAACCAAAACTCAGGTATCCACTTCAGAGCACAATCTGGGACTGCCATCTAGTTATATACATAGGTGCTTGATATCAGTTCAGAGCAGCATTTTCTCTCTCTCTTACATGCCCTCAACTTCATAACAATTAGCACCATATCCCCGAGCATTCACTCCCTTAACCACTGATGTTCAGTAGCAGCAGCTGTGTACTATCTACAAGATGCACTGCAGAAATTCACTAAAGGTCCTCAGACAGCACCATCCAAACACATAATCATTTCCATCCAGACAGACAAGGACAACAGATATATGGGAATACCACCACCTTCAAGTTCCCCTCCAAGCCACTCACCATCCAGAATTGGCAATAAATCAGCATTCCTTCACTGTCGCTGGGTCAAACTCCTGGAATTCCCCCCCTAATAGCATTGTGGGTCAACCTACAACAGGTGGACTGCAGCAGTTCAAGAAGGCAGCTCACCATCACCTTCAAAAGGGCAACTAGGGACGGGCAATAAATGCTGGCCCTGTCAGTGGCAACTACATCCCACAAAATGAATAAATTTTAAAAACTATATTGCATTTCCTTCTTTGTCACTGGATCAAAATCGTGGAGCTATCTTCCTAATAGTGTTGTAAGCATGCTTACATGATTGCACCAATCATGAAGGTGGCTCACTTCTCCAGGATAATTTGGGTTCGGCAATAAATGACAGCGAAATCAGCAATGCCCATGTCCCATGAATAAATAATTCTAAAATGTATGTGAAGGCATTAGAGAGTGTGCGTAAACGATTATAAGATTGTTTCCAAGATGAGAAGCTTCAGTTAACTGGACAGATTGGAGAAACTAGGTCTGTCATCCATGGAAATGAAAAGGTTAAGAGGAAAATTGATAGATGTGTTCAAAATCACAAACAGGTTGGATGTGGGAAATGGAGAAAAGCTTTGTGGAAGGGTCCAGAACCAAAGGATATTTAAGGTGATTTCAAACAAATTATAAGAACATGAGGAAACACTTTTAACACAGTGACTGTTAATGTCAAGAAAGCACTGCATGAGAGTGTGGTGGAAGCAGATTCAAATGAAGCCTTCAAAAGAGAATTGGGTCATATGTCTGAAGGAAAATATTGTTCAGGACCACAGGGTGCATGTGTGGGAGTAGGGCTACATGAGCTGCTCTTGCAGAGACCTGACCTAAACACAAGAGGCTGAATAGTCTCTTTCTGTGCTACAACCATTCTATGATTCTATTGCCAGAGCTCACATTAGCAATCCACAGCAGCCATAACTTAACAGACTCGTTGTAAAAGTACCTATCCAATTTACTGAGCCAGATCCACTACACAGGAGCATAAAAAACTGCCCACTCCCTTGATTGGAGTTTGAAAATGATGCAACAAACTTATTGTAAATACTAACTCAGTTTAGCACCCTCAGTTTATCCTCCCTTTGTGACTTATTCATTTTCTTACCTGATCTTACTGAAACATTGCATCAATTGCATTATTCAAGACTTGTAATAGGTGAGTCACAACACTTTGCCAGTTTATAATGTCAGAATTCTGTTTTGACTCAATGTGAAATTATACATTGAGAATTTTCAATGAAAGCATTCAAAGCATACGCACCATATTCTAAAGCCTCCTGCGTGATTTTACTTTGAATTCCTGGATTAAGTCCAGACTTCCCAATGGCAGTTCCGATCAGGACAAGAGTAATGCAGGCTGGCAAGTTCATTTTGCAGATGAGCATTTAATTTAATCAGGATATTGCTGCAAAATAAGACATTAAGTAACAAAATTTCCTGTTACTTTGTAAGATGTTATTTGAGGTTTGCCACCATTTACACATAGATCAGTAATGACAACAAATGTTAAGGATGACATGGTCAAAATAAATTCTGCTTCTTAATGTCCAATTCTGGTAGTCTCAAAAACCATCTATAGTGACTGTTAAATGGCAATGTTTCTTGCCTAATTAGATACTATGGTTTGCAGGATTTGTTATTGATTCAAATTGTTGCACTAAGAATAATATGACTTCCAAAATAAGCTAATAAAAAGTCAACTTTAGGGCAAATATGCTTTCCAAAATGAAATCCTGCAACACATAGCATAAATTTCAAAGATAATAAACTTGTCAGGATTTCTATTATGTACAAAAATCACACACAAACAGCTCTCTTGCTAACTTGTATAAATTGTCGTTCAAAATAAATATATTACAGTCATGAAACTAAGAACTTTTTAAAACACAATCAGCTTACCTTCTCTACAGTGAGATTATCTGCATGGTTCAAGTGCAACTGATTGCGGATGTGAGAAAAATGTGTATCTTTGATGTATCTTTAATTTCATTTCTACAGAAACAGGAAGAAGTGTTCAGCCAATGACAATGATAACATTGGGTTAGGGGTTAACTTTGCTATACTTAACTCAAATGTCCAAAACAGGAATTTTGATTACTTTCAGATCTTGATCTTTCAGGATAAACCTTGCTGGGTTATCTGGTTTTCTTGGGCAATAACAGGGCCTGGATTTTAGGCAGGACCCCTGTGGGCAGTGGTGAACAATGAATACAGGCAAACTAGGGTCATAGAGTCATAGAGATGTACAGCATGGAAACAGACAAAGGTCAGTGGCTCCATGGGTAGCATTGGTGCCTCACAGCATCAGAGACTCAGGTTTGTTGTCAGCTTCAGGCGACTGTCAATGTAGAATTTGCAGATTCTCTCAGTGTCTGTGTTTCCTCTGGGTGCTCCGGTTTCCTCCCACATTCCAAAGATGTGCGGTTTAGGTGAATTGGCCATGATAAAATCGTCCATAATGTCCAGGGATGTGCAGGGTGAGTGGATTAGCTATTGGAAAATGAAGGGTTACAGATATGGGGTAAGTCTGAGTGGGATGCTCTTCAGAGGGGCAGATTAGACTCAATGGGCTGAATGGCCTGCTTCCACACTGTAGGGATTCTATGATACAAGAGAAACAACCTCTAGTGTATTCTTAATGCAATTAATCTGAATATAAATATGATACCTTCATTCATCTGTTCTTCAAAATGTAGCGCTGAAGAAAGCACAGCAGGCAGGCAGCATCTGAGGAGCAGGACAGTCTACATTTCAGGCAGGACTCTTCATCTTTTCTTTCCTAAGGAATGAAAATATTAGAAATGTCACTAAAAACAGCACACTTGCAATGTTTATTTACGTTTATATTTCAGTTTTTAAGAGTTCCTGTTCCTTCCATGTTCAGAAGCAAATAGAAAAACTGAACCCTTTTTTGACACGTTTCTAAGAATGTTATGTTGCAGTGCACGAAATCATACAAGCAATTTACCAAATTTGCTGGACAAATGATGTAGAATTATAGAAAGGTGGAGTAGACAGCACCATTCAGCTCATTGTATCTATGCCAGTGAAAAAAAAACGCCCTCTCTAGCTCCTGTTCTATAGGTTGTATATTACTTCCAAAGCAAATCCAAGCTCTTTAAGTGCAATGAGTATTTCTACCTTTACCATTCTTTTAAACAGTGAACTCCAGATCGCTAACACTTTCTGGGTGAAAACATTCCATCTCAATTCCCACTGTTAGTCTTATTATCACTTCATTGATTATTGATTAGATTTGTAGAGTTATGCAGCAAGGAAATAGACACTTTGGTCCAACTTGTCCATATTGATCAAGTTTCCCAAACTAACTAGTGCCACTTGGCTCCTTTTGGCCTATAACCCTCTAAATCTTTTCTATTCACGTACCTGTTTGCCTTCAGCATAGCTTACCCATTCTCTCCTAGCCTTAGCCCTCGATATCACTTACTCAGTTTCTCTTCTATCCTAGTCTACCATCAACAAGCCTGTTATGTGTGGACCCCTTTCATATTCCCCCCTCTCTCTCGTCTCCATCTCCACGTTATCCATTCACTGGACCCCCCACCCCACTTCTGTCTTCTGCAGAAATACCACTTTTTCCCAGCTGCTATCAGTTCTGATGAAGAGTCACAGACGTGAAACATTAAGTCTGTTTTCTTCCCCACATATGCTGCTGCTAGACCCTACTGAGCTGCTCCAACAATTTCTACTTTTGTTCCAGATTCATACTGTCTGGTTATTGTTTCCATTTGGAAGTGAATCCTTCCTGTCAACTTTATCAAGGCACCTCTTAACTTTATACATATAATTACATTCCTGTTCAGCCTCCTTTGTTGTTAACACAGCCCCATACTGTCCAATATTTTGTTATAATTCTCCATTCCTGCAGCAAGTTTGTACTCTGACTGATGTGACCACATCCTTCCAGTAACACAATGGCCAGAACTGTACAAAGTATTTTAACTGTTGTCTGACTAGTGTATTATACAATTCTAGCACAATTTCCCTGGTCTTATCATCAATGATAATGCAAATCAATGAAATGGCATGTCTTCCTAACTGCCTTTTCTGCCATTTTCAAGGATGTGGCCATGCATGCTTGTGTATTCCATTACTTCCCGTAGTTTCCTACTATTTATTGTGTATTTCTATGCCACATTTGACCTCCCCAAATACATGACTTCACATTCTTCTGGACTGAATCTTATGTCTTACTTTCTTCAACCTGACTGGTCTTTGCTATCTTCTGCAGTCTAGATTAGGCCCTTTGGCCCAACCAGTCCACACCGACCATACGAAGAGTAACTCACCCAGACCCATTTCCCACTGACTTATGCACCTAACACTATGGGCAATTTAGCATGGCCAATTCACTTGACCTGCACATCCTTGGACTGTGGGAGGAAACCGGAGCACCCGGAGGAAACCCACGCAGACACGGGAAGAATGTGCAAACTCCACACAGACAGTTGCCAGGGGTTGGAATTGAACCTGGGACCATGGCGCTATGAGGCGCTGATATTTCTGTATAATCTTGTCAAGTCTCTACATTCACCAAATCCACATCATGAAAAGCAAAAGGCGTACTCCCAAACCTTGTGGAACCTCTGTGAATAGTCTTGCTGTTATGGTTCTCATGGAGGGAAAGGACTACAGATCTTTATACAATGACCAACTGAGCACACATTCTCCAAGATTTCTCTTTTAAAAAAAATCATTTCCTAGGATGTGGTATTGTTGAAAAGGCTGGCATATAGTTCCCATCCCAATTTATTTTGAATTGAGCGACTTGCCAGGTTGTCTCAGAAGGAAGTTAAGAGTCAACCACATTGCTGAAGTTCTGGAATCACATATAAAGCATGTAAAGTTGGCAGATTCTCTTCACTAAAGTCATTAGTGAACAGAAGGATTTCATGACAACCATTGATAGTTTCACGGTCACTGTCACAAATTCAAGTTTTTAATTCAATATTTGTTAAATTCTGCCAGCTGTCTTTTGAACCAGTGTCCCCAGCAAATTAACCAGAGCCTCTGATTTGCTAGGAGAAAGTGAGGTCTGCAGATGCTGGAGATCAGAGATGGAAATGTGTTGCTGGAAAAGTGCAGCAGGTCAGGCAGCATCTAGGGAACAGGAGAATCGACGTTTCGGGCATTAGCCCAAGGGCATTCTCTACTCCCTATGTCTCCCAGAGGCTGGGTAATCCTCTCCATTCATGATCTAGCGAGTATTGTCAATTGAAAGCTTCACCAATCTGAGCAGTGTGTTAAACTCTAGCCTGTGGAACAGAGGAAATTACAGACCCACATTCTGTACCCTTAAACGTTGCTAGATCCCCTAGCTGTTGACTACCACTGCAATCTTCATCCAGGCTTTCTTGCTAACAGGAGTGTCTCCCATTGCCATCCGAAGAGAAAAGGATCTCCCCGGGCAACTTGGAGAAGAATTTTCAAGAAGGCATCATAAAATTTACAGCCACCATATTTTCCCTCAGAAATGCTGCTGTTTCATGTCCCCATTCTACTCTTAGATTGACTTCTCAGCAAAGAATGGGGAGGAGGAGTAGAGGGTGTGTGGTCATGCTCTGGGAACAGGGGGATAATGGGTCTTGTTCTGGAGGCAAGGGATACTTCCCGTGACTGCTCTAATGATCTGTAAGTGTTAAGGAGGCATATTATCATCTACTAAGGTCTGAAGAGATGCCTGAAACTGAATGGCACAAGGTACATGTGATTGATAGACTAATTAGGAGTTAATTAGGTTGAATTGATTGTATAAAAATGGATAGTAATTAGTGGGGTGAGAGATTTATTGAATGGATTGAGTGGTTGCATAAAGATGGAGAGAATCAATGGGATATACATTTAATGGAATGTGGTTAGTTGAAATAAAGCTCTCACCACAAGTGTGGACTGCATTCTGATCTAACTGATATTTAAAGATGGTGCCACCGCCTGACTTTCAGTCAGCTGTCACAGAATGGCATACTGCTATCTTGCCATTTACATTATTGAATAGGGACTGTGCTACCATCATTTCAATTGGCTAGTGGTTGTGGTTTTGTATTTGGTTAAATATATCACTCCTGACTGACAATATCATCCATTTCCCAATCTGTTGCCAGGACCCCTGTTGGGGAATTAAATTCTGCATCAACACCACCTTCTACAAAAAGTACTGCAATATTTTCATACTTCCGTCCATGTTAGAATGGACACTGACAGGATTTTAAAATGGTAGGCATGACCCAATTACAGGATTTCTGGCTACATTCTCATCTTGTTGATTTCTTAATGGCAGGGGACATGGATGTGAATCATGAGCTCACGTGGACACTAATGCTACTCTTGCCTACTCTAACCCCCATATTTTCTTGAAGTCAGGCCCATTTTGGTATGGGATGTTAATTAATGGCATCCTAGAGGAGCCTTGAAGCACCTTCTAACAAATACATTTGGAAGGTATTGAGAACTTTATGTCACCAATGATATAATGCTTTCTTAGCGAATGCTTTCTTAGCTAGCTTTCTGGTCTGTTGACTGTCATTGAGGATGTGCATCTTTTGTTGTCATAATCACGTTTGTTAGTTATGTCTAATCCAGTCTCTTTGGTTGACAGATTTATTGAATATCCAGGTTGGTCTTAAGGCCTCCCTTCCCTGTCAGACATTCAGTTTGCATGTAAAAATTGAACAAGTTACACTTCTCACAATACTTGTGCACTACATCAGCTCAGTATACCTTCAAGGATTCACCACGTTCAGTGAATACTGGTTTGCGGCAAGAAAGCCCTGATTAGAGAAGTTTGAACTCAGCAAATATTTCTTCCCATTTGATGTAGGGTGATGGAACACCAAAATTGAACACGGACAAACTTCTCAGTTTTACTCAGTGCGTGATCAGATGTACGATACGCTTAATAACATGGTTAATTGCATCATCAAACCATTTCTGTTTAAAGTGATGTACACTGCAGCCATGTTTTGAACAGGAATTTTTTGTGGCACGGATATCTGTTGAAGCAATAGAATGGCAAAGGTGAATCAAATTGAAAAATTAATTGTGTACTACACAACCACTAGCCAAGCACAGAAAAGAGCATCATATGAAATAATAACCCTATTACCAATCTGTTTAGTCTTGGTTCCAGTGATATGTGGGACTTCAAACTACCCATTCACTGTCTTCCTTTTATGCCTTATGTATAAAATGTACCATTTGTGTGCTAGCATTTATCATAACTGTTTGATATTACAAAGATTGCTCTTTTGTTCACATCACTTGATTAGCTTTCCACTCAAGAGTCAAGACATTTAGCCATACATTCTAGAAAAAAAAACACATTTTTCCCAAGTAAACCGGGTGGGTGCAATCAAAGCAGGAAGTGGAGTTTTGAGATTCAGACATTTACAAAATAGTGTGGTTACAAACATGTTCAACAAGAATGTGTTTACATTTCATAATCCATTGAAGAATGTGCAATTCTTCACCTTGGTTGCAGCAAAACTATACAACAGGACATTAAAACAGAGATATCTAATATTGCTGGTAGCTGTTTGGGTAGTTTTTAATCTTAATTTCAAAACCGTCACAGCTAAAGTGCTGACACGAATCTAACCTTTACAGTACTTACGACATTAGCTGTAATTTTAACAGGCACAAGGTATTTCAGAAAAACACTAGTTAAAAAATAATCTTGAACAGCAACCACAAAAAAACAGAAGTCAGCCTAGCATAAAAACAGACTTCCAATAATTACAGTTCTACTTTTACTACAATAAGAATTGTTTGCAATTATCCTGATGATAAGCTTTTCTTTTCCCCAAATTGAGGCCCCTTCTTTAATTTTTAATTTAAAACATTACACATTTACATTCCTATTCTGTGAAAAATATGAACAAAGTGATCCATGCTCTCCAAATCAGCATCACATCTTGTGCCATTCTCCTGTCATTCTGCACATTGTTCTTTTTCAAATAAGAAAACTTTTGAATGCCTCCAGTATACTTTCTTGCAGTGAATTCCAAACCCTCACGATTTATTGCTTGAAAACAAAAGTGTTGTCACATCATCTTTTGCTTCTTTTACTAATTAGTTTAAATCTCTGCCCTCTCATTTTTGATCATTTCACAAGTGAGAACAATTTCTCATTTACCCTTTCCAAATTTCTCACAAGTTTGAATACTTCTAATCTGGTTCTCCAATCTCTCTCTGTAACTGATGTTCCTCATACTTGTAAACCACTTCTTTTTTCACATCCTTCTTAAAGTGCAACACCTTGAAGTGAATGCACTACTTCTGCTGAGGACAGGTTGGTGTCTTTTGAGTTCCACATAAACTTCTTACTCTTGCAGTCATACCCCTATTAATAAATTCCAGGATACTGCATGCTTTATAAACTGCTCTCTCAACACGCTGGTGTAATTCATGCTGCTCTGACTAAATTCTTGCCTTGCCTCTTTGTAGTCAGATGCTGCCAGACCTGAGTTTCTCCACCACTTCCTGTTTTCGTTTTCCAGCATCTGCAGTTCCTTATTTTAGTTTATTATACCAGCCTGACTTAACTGTTCCACAGATTCTTTAACCCTGTGCTCTAGTAAATCTTAAAATATACTCCAAGCTAATTTTACTTTCCAAGTCAAGAACATTTAATAAGATTAAAGCCCCAACAACTCCATGACTCTTACTACATGCTCCTCCAATTGCCTGATGTACTATATACTTTGTCCAACAATGTGATTACTGCTAGGCAATTGATAACTAACTTGCAAAGTATTTCCTACCCTCATGGCTTGAGAACCTGATTTTCCAGATTAGTATTCTTCTGTTACCTTCATCACATTTTTTTTATGATCAGTGCTCATACATCTTCATTCCCACTTTTGTTACCGATTCTACAAATGCCATATCTCGGAATATGTAGGTTGCAACATTGGACACAAAACTACATCTCAATTATGAGAACATTAAACTTTCATTTCTTTTTCTGCCATTAAGTAATTTATGACCTCTTCATGTATCCAGATACAGTAGCTTTAACAATATTTTACTATTTTCCCTGCTGTAGCCCTGTTCAGAAAAGCCAGTTAAAGAAATTGTGGGAGCATAAGACTTCAGATCAGGAGTAGGCCAAGGTGCCCCTCAAATCTGCCCCATTACTCATATTACAACTGATCTGATTGGCCACAAGTCCACTCTCCCATCTGTCCCCCACAAGCCTCGATGGAAAAAATACTCCAAACAATTTGCCCTGGTCTTCATCTTAAAAGCATGCATGATGTCTCAGTGGTTAGCACTGCTGCTTCACAGTGCCAGGGACCAAAGTTCGATGCCAGTCTCGGGTGACGGTGTGGAGTTTGCACATTCTCCCCGTGTCTGCGTGGGTTTCCTCCCACAATCCAAAGATGTGCAGGTTAGGTGAATTGGCTATGCTAAATTGCCTATTGGGTTCAGGGATGTGTAGGCTAGGTGCATTAGTGAGGGATAAATATAGGGTAGGAGAATGGGTCTGGTGGTTACTCTTTGGAGGTTAGTGTGGACTTGTTGGGCCGAAGGGTCTGTTTCCACACTGTAGAGATTCTACTTCTGAAAAAAACCTCCGCCTTTCAGAAAAAAAAAGAACCATCATAATGAAAAGATGGCTTTTTTTTCTATTCTTCAACCACATTACCAATGACATACATATGACTTTAATCTGAGTTCATATTAACTTCTTCCCACATACATAATATTGAATAGATACTGATCTCATCTATACTTTATTAGTTAAATCCGTGGTAACACATTTCCTATTACATTCTTACGACCCGGAACATGTACAATTTGTAAATTAAAAGTCTGTAACAGAAGACTGCAACAAAATAATGTTATATTCTTGCCTTTAAAGTGTTCCTAGAATGTAAGAGGATTGTGATCAGCAAACACAACAATCTCCAACACATTGGTCGTGACATAAACATTAAAATGTTGTAAGTCCAGTGTCAAACTCAATAGTTCTTTCTCGATAGTATTTTCTCTAGTGGGTGTTGGGTTTCTTTGAAAAGTAACCAACTGACAGTTCAACTCCATCATCATCTTCCTGTAGCAATACAGCTCCAACTCCTATGTCACTAACATTGATGGCAACTTAGAAGGGTTTCAAAAGGTTTGGTGTAGCTAAAACTGGTGCTGTAGTTAATATTGCTTTTAAATTGTCAAATGCCTCCTGGCATTGTTCGATCCACCGAAATGTTGTGTTCTTCAGAAAATCTGTTAACGGTGCCATTACACTGCTGTCAGTCGAAACAAACTTCCAATAGAATACGCTTAGTCCCAAAAGAAGTACCTCTTTCTTCAAGGTTGATGGTGGAAATTCCTCAATGGCTTTTATTCTTGTGTTCCTTGGGGTCAAGCCTCCCAAGAACGCCACCTCTGCATTTGCAAATTCAGTTTTGTTTGCTTATTACCAGTTTTGCTTCTCTGAATTGGTCACAGAACTGTACCATGTGATCTTCCCAGGACTCACTAAAGATCACTACATTGTCCAAATAGACTGCAGAGTTTGTTAACCCAGCCACAACTCTATTCATGAGTCTTTGGAATGTGGCGGGTGCATTCTCCATTTTAAAGGGCATCACTTTGAATTGATATAGACCATGTGGGTTACAAACACAGAAATTTATTTCACCTTCTCTGATAAAGGTACCTGCCAGTAACCACGCAGTAAATCCAACTTAGCGATGTAACTGACTTGTCCTACTTTCTTGATACAGATCTCCAATCTCAGTATTGGGTAGGAATTAGACTTTGTTACTGTGGTGACCTTCCATAATCCACCCAAAATCGTTGAGGCCCATCAGGTTTGGGAACTAAGACTATTGGCAAACTCCACTCGCAATGACTTGGGCGGTGCGATGGCTCAGTGATTAGCACTGCTATCTCATAGCACCAAGGTCCCAGGTTCAATTCCAGCCTCGGGCAACTGTCTGTGTGGAGTTTGCACATTCTCCCAGTGTCTGCGTGGGTTTCCTCCGGGTGTTCCTGTTTCCTCCCACAGTCCAAAGATGTGCAGGTCAGGTGGATTGGCCATGCTAAATTGCCCATAGTATTAGGTGCATTAGCCGGAGGGAAAGGGATGTGGGTGGGTCACTCTTTGGAGGGTCGGTGTGGACTGGTTGGGCCGAAGGGCCTGTTTCCACACTGTAGGGAATCGAATCTAATATCTTCGTTGAGCATGGCCTCCACTTCCTTTTGGACCTGTTGGCTTTGAAAGGATTAAGCCGATAGGGGTGTTGTTTTGTTGGAACAGCATTCCCTATGTCTACCTCATACAAATAGCATTAGTTCTCCCCATCTTATTCCTACATATGTCCTCGTACTGCTGTAACAAACCTTTCAACTGGGTTCTTTCCTCCCGAGACAAATAATTTACTAACCTACCTCACTCCTCAAGGATTTCTTCATCGTTTAACATATTTTGAGGCACATCAAATTCCACACCTGGATTTGATTCATGTGGAGCAGTAACTAACACTCATTTCTCCAGTTCTTTCAGATAATAATCCTCAGGAATATCCTCCGCCTCCTTTTCGGAGTACACATCAACATATATATCTTTTATTGTCTTGTCTTTCTGTTGCAAGTCCCTTAGCCTTTCAGGACTAAACACTTCTGTCTGACCCTCTGCCTGTTGAGATTTTTCCTGCACCACTACATCAACATGAGTGTCTAATAATTGAACCTCAACTCCTTCATCTTTCTCTAGTTTTTGTTTTGTGCTATGACTTATGATAGTGAAATCTTGTTACTACATAGTCTAGGAAAACACCAGGATGTTTTTCTTTTAACTCCTCAATTTCCTGGTCTTCCTTGTGCTTCTCGACAACAAGGGGTGTCAATCCCACCTTGGACGCTGCTAAATCATTCCCAAGAACAAACTGGATTCCTGGAAATGACATTCTGTCTATCACTCCCACTGTTACTTCCCTAGTCTTGAGTTGGTACCCCAACCTGATCTTGCATAGGGGAACGCTAAATTTCTGTCCATCTGTCCCACAAATTACACTGTCTTGGGTAACAGGTCAGAAAGAGTGCAAATCTATTAGAGACTGATTAGATCCTGGATCTCTCAATTATAACTTCTTGCCCTTCTCCCCCTGTTCTTTTTCAGTAAACTTTACCCACAGAGGCAAATTCTTTATAGAGATCAGGCACTAACTTCATAATCAGCCCCTGCCTAGGTTGTGCACTCTCCTCTTGGGGTTCCCTTTACTTCTCTCGGTAATGCCACTGGCTTGGCTTCTTTTACCACATCTTTTCCCACAGCACCTTTCTTGAATGACCAGCACTGCGCCTTTAAGAGTCCTACTTTGCCACAGTGGAAACACCTGAGGCCTATCACCTCCTTTCCACCCTCTTGGGCTGCTTTTTTAAGCTGTGGAAAAGACTTACCATTGTTCTCTACTCTTTGTTTCAGTGTCAGATCTCCCCTTCTCCTAATTTCTAACCCTCACAGGATGGAATTCTTGCCGGAAGCTTGTCTTATGCATCAACATGTATCCATCTGCTAACTCTGTTGCTCTTATTTTCTGAATGTTCTGTTCATCCACGTGAATTCTGATCATCTGTGGAAGTGAGTTTTTTAACCCCTCCAAAGAATAATCTCTCCTAGAGCCTCGTATGTCTTATCTATTTTTAAGGCCCGCATCCATCTATCAAAATTACTATGTTTAATACTTTCGAACTCAACATACATCTGACCTGGCTCCTTCTTTATGTTTCTGAAGTGCTATCTATCCACTTCTGGTACTAATTCATAATCACTTAACATAGCCTGTTTGACCTCATCATTATCTCTTGACCCCTCATCTGACAGTGCGGCAAATACCTCACTAGCTCTGCCTACCAGTTTAGTCTGAACTAGCATTACTCGGACCACTCCAGCTGCCTAGTCAATTTTCAAATGAAATAATGATTTCAACATCTTTCTCATCAAAATATGGCAGAGTTTTAACACTTTGTATTTATCGCTACCTTCTCTTTTAATCTCCATCCTGTTAACTTGACGTTGCTGATTAAGTCGCAACAAGTTCAAATTCTCTTTCTCTTTGCTCACCTCAGAACCTTCCATTTTTCCTCTCTCTCCCTTTATCTTCTAACTCCATTTTCCACAATTGTAATTTAAATTTTTCTAATGCTTCTGCACTTGTCTGTTTCTCTGACATGTTTAAGCAATTCAATTACAATTTCAGCTTTACTTTTGTCCTTGGTTAAACCCAATGCTAACCTAGTTGCTAATTCTAAAAAAGGTCTTTTTCTTTCCTTCTAAACTTTCTTGGCAAATTTGGAAATCATCTTCAAAAGCCAAACGCTCTTTCGCAATTTTAAGAGCTGTTTCGCTCACATTTAATTTAACCAACCGCAATTAACCAAAATTAGACCAATTGTCTCACCTACATTTTATTTACAGATTTAGGACACTAACCTACAAGTGTTTAAATTTACTGGGCTTTTTTGTACCCAACTCTATTCAAATTTGTCCAAATCTCAGACTGGATCTGTCTAAACATGTTCAATCACAGACCTGAGCCTCCAAACTGTTACGACATAGGGTAAACCTTTCTGATAAATTAAACCAAACACACAGAAAAGCGCACCTTGACTTGTAATCTGTTAAATTATGTGACACAGAATTACCATATCCCACAATTTGAAGAAAAATTAACAATTTATTCTTTAACTCCAAGAAATAAAAAGAGAACGTTAAACAACTATCTACACTGTAAGCCTTTGTCTGATTGATTTATCTACTACCCGCTCTACAATATACTGATCCAATAACACTCCGAATTAAGTTTTACAAAATAAATCAAATTTCAAAACCAGCTGGGTGTCACTTTTTCCTTGGTATCTTCCTGCCTTTTTTCTTTGGTCTTCTGCTGCACAGGTTTCATATGAAAAGGTACCTTTTCAGAGAGCAGCCTGCAGACAATTTAATTTTTAGAGAGGGGGTCTGCAGACAGTATGGTGCTCTTTGCCACTCTGGCTAACTGTTCAAAATGCTCGATTTTTATACCCCAAAACATTGGATCATCTCATTGGTTTGATGTTATCAAAAACATTAAAATTCAAATTTGATTCGATTCTAGTATCTTGCAGCAGAATTTAAACCGATAGGCCAAACTCAATTTTGTTGTGTACCATGGCAACTCAGCTCCAGCTGTTTGTTTCACAGCCACATTACATCTTTTAAATTTTTCAGCATACTCTGCGCTTGTTAAGTCCTTGCCAGCTTTCACTCTCAAAGTTAGAGTACACACCTACAACTCAATAACAGTATTCTATTACGCTTAAAGTGTTTTAAGAACTACTTATTCAATTATACATTTACTACTTTATTATATATTTTGTCAACCTTGTCACCAATTGCTGTACGATAAACCTTAGAAACCGAATAAACATTAGTCATGTACCACGTATTCACCAAATAACTAGCTTCAGAATAAGTCAGTTCCTAAGGGCAAAGTAGTTTAGGAAATGCAAAAGCAAAAGAACTCCTTTCTTCGCAACCCTAAATTTTCTCTTACTCTGGTAATCTATTGTAAATTACACTAAATTTGCGAGTTCTATGCGCTCCTAAAAAAATCCCATTACCTCTTTTAATGAGAATCCAGTTTTAGCTTAATTAAGTCCAACACCTCCATTGGAGATCCTGTCAGAAGCTTAGTAACTAACAGAATTTAAAATGTAGAGTTCAGTTAAATACCAACTACAAAGTCAGAATGGTATGAAGTAAGAACTTGCCTACCCAATAATAGATTAATTTAGCATCGGATTTTATTTTTCCCCGACAATGGTCTGTTCTGTAAATTTGCCTACAAAATTACATTCTAGTTTCATAAAGCTTGATTCTGCTTTTAGGAGTTATCACCAGTGCCAGGCATTACATAATGCACACTACAGAAACAATTCAGCCCAAGCAGTTTGTGCTGAATTGTGCTCTCCTCAAGCCTCTAAGTTTATCATTGTAATCTCATCCCATCACCTGTGGTATGCCTGTCTAGCTTCCATTTAAAAGCATTTATATTATTCACTTCAACCACTCGCTGAAGTATTGAGTTCCACATTCTCACCACTCTTAATAAAACTTGGTACACACCATAAAAAATATAATTAGTCAGAAAGAGTAGGCCTGATGGTCAGTCACAGAACATGCTCATTTGGGCTAGCTTAACCTTAAGTACCGAGATATTAAATAACTGATCGTTGCAGCATTTCTCACATCTGTAAATTAGATCGACAGAAGCTTCAATAAAAGGTCAATTGGAGTTAAGAGGAGATTAGAGTTTGTGAGAAATTTTCTTTCTCCACCAGGGGTGCAAGATGACAGCAGAGAGTCATTTAGACCACAAGGATGTCAAAGTGCTCAGAAAGTACAGCTCTTGACTTAGGCAAGACAGACAGAAGGACTATGTAGAGAGATTAGAAAAGTCAAGAAAAACTTGCATTAACAAGAGTGCACCTTCCTCCACACTTCACAAGTACAGTTAATCTAGCAAATTTGAAGTCGTCATGCTTGTAATATATATGGCAATTCAGCAACCAATATTATGCTTATAGCAAATGTCATAAACCCCAAATAGTATAAAATAGCTAATCTGGGCTAATCTGAGACATACATACTGATCAGGAGAACCTGCTGCTTTTTGAAGCTACCAGGGTTACCTTACATGTGTGCGAACCCAGAGACAAGAGTGTAACCATTGAGCAAAGGTTTTGACTTGTTAAGTGAAGGATGAGTTTGTTGAAGGCCCTGGACACTCTACTCTGCAGACTACCCCTTCTGACTGACCACAACCAGCTCAAGCATTTCTCAGTGATTGGTGTGGATGGATGCTGGTTTGCTTACATTTCAGAGCTGTTATTCCAAGGAGCACATGAAGAAAATGAGGAAGGATCCAGAAGGGTTGCAGAAAGTGGAGCGGAGTCTACACAACCTGCAGGAAAGGATGCTGAAGGCACAGGAGTATTGATTGGTCAAGGTGGAGGAAGTCAATTTGTGAGCAGAAGGCGCAGGATGAGATCTATGCAGCAAAGCAGGAAGTACTGCAATTACGGAAGCTGTGAGAGGGACTGGGGAACAAGCACAGTTGACAAAAAAATGCAGGGGAAGAGCTGGAACATGTAGAGATGGCACCAAAGAAAGCGGTAAGGTATTGGTGTCACATGGAGTTGATCCTCAACTGAAATGAGTCAGAAATGACTGCAGCTGACTCATTAGGTGCAAGTGTAGTATAATACTTTATAAAGAAATGCGTCGAACACATTGATTTGGACCTCAGCTACTATCCTGTCAGAAAAAGAACCGGAAATGACATCACCAACCCAAAGAAACCGGAACACTTAAATAGAAAGCAGGACATTAGATTAGATTACTTACAGTGTGGAAACAGGCCCTTCGGCCCAACAAGTCCACACCGCCCCGCCGAAGCGCAACCCACCCATACCCCTACATTTACCCCTTACCTAACACTACGGGCAATTTAGCATGGCCAATTCACCTGACCTGCACATCTTGGGACTGTGGGAGGAAACCGGAGCACCCAGAGGAAACCCACGCAGACACGGGGAGAACGTGCAAACTCCACACAGTCAGTCGCCTGAGGCGGGAATTGAACCCGGGTCTCTGGCGCGGTGAGGCAGCAGTGCTAACCACTGTGCCACCCACTAACACCAGCGCTTCACAGGAGGCTCACGGATGATGTTATTTAGTAAAGCGACAAAACATCTGAAACCGAATCTTCCAGCTCAGCAAGCAAACGCACATCCAGAACCTCAACCTGAGCTACAAAGTTTTTCAAACTCGCTAATTTCAATTTCTTCTCAATCATGTAGTGCTAGATGCAAAATGCCTGGCCCTTGGTGAAAGAAAACGACATACAAAAATTTGAAAACTTTCTTTAATCGCCAAATACATATGCAACACTTTTACAATGATTCATCTCTCATTGACAGAACAATTTGTTACATTTCTTCCATGCCAATACTTTGATATTGTAATACCAAGCATCTGACATTTAAAAATCACATAACAGATTTTAACTCATTGTCAGGATCAGAAGTTTAAAAAGATGAATGCATTGGTTATCTCTATGTCTTGTGTGGTGAAAGAATGTATAAGTCCTAACTTTGCAATTCTCAATAATACTCCTAGTGCAGGAGCACAACTATGATACTTTCTTCAAATCATCTTGCAGTACATTTCCAATCCCGGGTATACGTTATTGTCCATAACTAACAGTTTTCCTGTTTTCAGATGTCATCGTTGTTGAATTATTCAGTGTTGTATGACAGATTGGGGTACCCTTTAAACTCTGAGAACTGGCAGATGTTATCTGAAAATTTAGGCACAAGTAGTGAATTAAATATCTATGAAATGTATTTATTTTATGAAAACCATGATTGCAAGCAATTTATAATAGGTTACATGAATGCAATATTTTTTGCAAGTGATAGAAAGTTTAGAAAAATATACTTGTAACCATATGAACCTGAGCTGCTCTAAAGCACCTCCTAGGTGACAGTACAGCTAGAATCTTAGAGCAGGCTGGGTCAAAGGCTCACAATTTCAGTCAAACGCCATTCATTTTTACTTAAGAACTTCGGAAATAAAAGTCAACCCTAGGGTTTTCGTTGCTTGCTGAGAATTATTTCAATCATCCATTATTAAAGTCCGAGTCAGGAAATTTGTCCTAACTCATATGAGGACAGTGAGAAACTACTCCTCCTCAATCTGTATACAGCCTTTGAAAGTTAACCACACCATCCTGCTCCAATGCATTTTATTTTATTGTCCAGCTGGTTGGGGCTGCCCTCATCGGATTTCATTCTTATTCATTTGGACATTGTCAAAGAAAGCACCTGCAATAGTTTCAGTTTCCATTCCTGCAACTTATGCACCGCAGTGCCCAATGGATCTATCATTCCTCCTTGCTCGTTCCAGCCTACATGTTGCCCCAGTGATGCTAGAGGTCAATAGCACTGCACTGCACAGCCATTTTAAAATTTCCATTAAGAATATGGTTATAGCAGTATCTGCCCTTGCACAGCACTGTGCCAGTCCTTTATTACTACACTGATAGCTGCAGCATAGGATACATAAATTATTTGTTGCTGTAACCAGTTTAATACAGATACACAATAGTATCTTTTTTTTTTAAAGATAAGAGTTTCTGGTCTCCAATTAAAATGCAAAAAACTTCTTTTAAAAAAAAAATCACCATTGTTTAAAAAGTTTCTTCCTAAGCAGTCAGAGAATTAGTCGACAGTGCTTACGTAATGTTTTCCACTGAAGTTTAGTGAAGGGAGATACACAGACTGCTTAACTATGATTTTGAAGCAGCAATCTGTGACTTACAAAACCCATTATTATACAAGTCACACTTGATATTTACATATTGAATTCTGCATGAAATGGCACCATTTCAAATGTGCATCACACATCAGAAGCATTCCTAAAAAAAAAACACCTTAATTATTCACTTACTTGCACCAATATATAGTCTCCAGGTTTAATAGAAGCAAGCATTCCAGATGACCAGTCACAAGATATCTCCACGCTGGGAAAATTTACTTTAATATTACCATCACTTCTTCCACACAATTCCATCTTAGATCGCTTACTGGTCTGAGAATGTAAAACAAAAAGGAAATAACTGGTAATGGGTTTTTGTATGGAGTTTTTAAAACTATGACAAAAAGAGTTGCAGGCATAAGATACCAGTCCTACATTATGGATTACACTTGCAATAGGTGCATGTTACATTTTCTACATCAAGTTAACGTAGTCCTTCATTCTCTAACTGTACATTCTGGGGAACTATCCCAACTCATTAAATATGGAGGCACAAAGCAAAAAAACCAGAATGTTTTCCCTAGGCATTGGACCAATGTGGAATAAAATACCACGAAAATCAACTCAATTGTTGTAAGGATTAAACAATATGTTCTCAGTGCATATTTATAAATGCCAGATATTTACTGCAGGAAGAAACACCAAAGTCAGTATTTTTAGTTTGTCATTTGCTAAAAATTTACTGGTGTTTCAATTTTGAACATTTCACTATATCAACCTTTGAATAAAGCTGTGCTATCCCTCCACAACTACCCCCACCCCCGACCCCAATTATTAATTAAGAACAATAATCCTGTTTGTAGCTTTATGACAAATAGCAGGAACTTCAAACCAATGTGCAAGCCTTTGTGGAGTATATTGACTGGAAAATTCTGATACCAGCTGGAGAGTAATTTACTGGGATGTGTATTGTCTAAAATGACAGATTGTTGGAAACTACACTACCTCTTTGAAAACAGCGTCATTTGAAGTTTGGCAAAATAAAGCTAAACAGAGCTCAGGGTGTGGGAGGCAGTAGAAGCAGACATGGGGGAAGAAAATGGTGGTGGGAGTGGCAGCATGCAGGAGATTCAGGGCACATTAACATTCCTACTGACTTAGAGAACCTTGCTCCTGAGCAGGTGTCAGAGAACAGCCCCTAATAAATCAGAACAAAAGCAAGGTAAGTTTACATGTTGATGTGTGTCTGTGGGTTATTAGCTAATTTTACTTTTACCTACGTCCCAATAGTGAATTTTAAAAAAAAGTGTGGGTTCTCTTGAAACCAAAAATAATCATTTCATTTAGAATTACTGAATTTTAAAATAAAATTAAAGTGAGTTTGTACTGTGGAAGGAGTTCCCCAGGGTCAGCATTAGTATATATAAATGATCTGGATTTTGGAGACCTGGGAGCAAATTCAAAGTTTGCAGGCAATACAAAACTTGGGGACACTGAAAAATATGCAAAGTATAGTACAGAACCTCAACTGGACACCAACAAGTTGGTGGCATGAGTGGACAGGTGATAGATGAAGTTCTATGCCAGGATTCCGAGATGATACATTTTTGGTACAAAGAACATGAAGACAGCACAAAACAAAAGGTCTATTCTAAAGGGTGACCACATGCAGAATTGGCAGGGTAGGTAAAAAGAGCAGCTAATAAAGCATACAAGATTCTTCAGGAGAGTGTAGAAGAGATTTACTAGAATGATGTTGTGCATTGCTGGAATCAATGAGGAGGATATATTAGTGAAGGTGGAATTGTTTTCCTCAGTCACGAGAGGTTAAGAGAAGATCTGATAGGAGTTTCCAAAATCAAGAATCATGGATGGAGCAGATAATGAAAAAGTGCTCCCAATTGTAAAAGGATCAAGAACCAGAGCACAGATTTAAAGCATTTCACTAAATAATGGGGAAAAGGTAGGAGATTGGCGCTAGTAAATGGTCATTGAGCCAGTGCAGATATGATTGGTCAAATGGTCTGCTGCAGCACAGTAACAATTCTGTGATTGTGTTCAAATTACATGTTATAAACAAATATTACACTAGAAGATCAATTTATTTAAATAACCACAACTTTGCTGGGTTCATTGGTCTATCTGTAAGTTCTTCTGACTGGCAAATTAGGACGAGGATGCTTTCATTCATTAATAATTCCCAATTGTTAGTTCAGGGACTAGTTTCTGCACTTAACGATTCACAAGTTTCCTATTCTCCAGGTCAGATTTTGCCTCTTGTATGAATAGTGTTTAAACAAGTGAATAAAATCTGATAAGCAAAACATACACTAATTATGCTGATGATATTACCAGCAACTTTCCAATGGCTATTTGAGTAGTGTAGAGATAATCTTCCTCGGGTTATTGTGCTATCGGGCACCACAGGCACTGGTTTTACAACCTGTACACTATCAGTGGATTTCTCCTGTATTGCTCAGGATAAGTCTGAAGACATACAGTTTAATGAGAAATAAAGCATGAAGTAATACAATTAATTAACCCAATATATTATTCTGTTGCGACAGTGCAGAAATGAGAATGAACAAAGGCAGAAATTCTGGGTACCACACGTTTTGGAAAGGATGAACATATGGAACAGTGCAGAAGAGATTTACTAGAATGATTCCAGCTCAAAATTAGTGACTTAAACCACAACGACCTGAATTGGTTTTCTGCCAAGGAATTATGTAATTTATAGGAGTTTTATGATCTGTAGCAAAATGCAAATGCTTCTCGGCCAGTTCAAATGAATGGGATTATTAGACTAAAGTGGATAGAAACATTAGCATGCCCTTGTTTTCATTTAATTACAAACAAAAATGTAGATAAACGTATTGGTATCAAAGTTACCTCAGCATTTCAGCATCTTTGGGAAGTCAAAATTATACGCAAGGAAGCAGACCCTTCAGTCCAACTCATCTATGGCCGAACATTTATCTTAAATTAATCTAGTCCCGTTTGCCATGTTTGGCCTATATCCCTCCAAACGTTTCCTATTCATACACTCATCCAGATGTCTTTTAAATGTTTTAACTGTCCCAGCCTTGACCAGTTCCTCTGGCAGTTCATTCCAAACATTTACCACTCTCTCTGTGAAAAGGTAGTCCCTTATGTCATTTTTAAATCCTAGCCCTCGGAGCTTAAACCTATGCCCTCAAGTTTTGGACTCCCCTACCCTGGGGAGAAGACTTTGACCATTCACCGTACCACACCCCTCATGACTTTATAAACCTTTAAGGTCATCCCTCAGCCTCTGACGATTCAGGGAAAATAGCCCCAACCGATTCAGCCTCTCCCTATAGCTCAAACTCTCGAACATCTGCAACATTCTTGTGAATCTTTTCTGAACCCTTTCAGGTTTCACAACATCCTTCCTATAGCAGGAGGCTAGAATTGAAAGAGGTTTACAAAATTATGAAGGGCATGGATAGGATAAATAGACTAAGTCTTTTCCCTGGAGTTGGAGAGTCCAGAACTAGAGGACATAGGTTTCGGGTGAGAGGGGAAAGATATAAGAGAGACCTAAGGGGCAACATTTTCATGCAGAGGGTGGTGCGTGTATGGAATGAGCTGCCAGAGGAAGTGGTGGAGGCTGGTACAATTGCAACATTTAAGAGGCATTTGGATGGGTATATGAATAGGAAGGGTTTGGAGGGATATGCGCTGGGTGCTGGCAAGTGGGACTGGATTGGGTTGGGATATCTGGTCGGCATGGACGGTTGGACTGAAGGGTCTGTGTCCATGCTGTACATCTCTAGGACTCTATGAACACAGTATTCCAAAACAATTCCTAACAGCGTCCTGTACAGCTGCAACATGATATCCCAACTCCAATATTCAATGCACTGACCAATGAAGGTAAGTGTATCAAACACCTTCTTCACCAAATAAAGGCCAAGAGAACTGCAGATGCTGTAAATCAGAAACAAAAACAAATTGTTGGGAAAGCTCAGCAGCTCTGGCAGCCCCTGTGGAGAGAAATCAGGGTTAACGTTTTGGGTCGAGTGCCCGTTACTCAGCACCAGTGCCAAGGCAGGGTCACTCAACCTGAAAAGTTTGTCATTCATGTTACATTTGTGCATACGTGGAAAAACCTGACATAACCTGAGAGTGAGGAAGGATGTGACAGGTTACAGCAGGATATAGATAAGCTGCAGAACTGGGCAGAAAGGTGGCAAATGGAATTCAATGTAGCTAAGTGTGAGGTGATTCACTTTGGGAAGAATAACAAAAAGATGGGGTACTGGGCTAATGGTCGGATACTTGGTAGTGTGGATGAGCAGAGGGATCTTGGTGTCCATATACACAGATCTCTGAAAGTTGCCACCCAGGTAAATAGTGCGGTGAGGAAGGCATATGGCGTACTGGCTTTTATTGGTAGAGGAATTGAGTTCCGGAGTCCTGAGGTCATGATGCAGTTGTATAAGACTCTGGTGCGGCCGCATCTGGAATATTGTGTGCAGTTTTGGTCGCCATACTATATGAAGGATGTGGAGGCACTGGAACGGGTGCAGAGGAGGTTTACCAGGATGTTGCCTGGTATGGAAGGAAGATCGTATGAGGAAAGACTGAGACACTTGGGGCTGTTTTCATTAGAGAAAAGAAGGTTTAGGGGTGACTTGATTGAGGTGTACAAGATGATTAGGGGGTTAGATAGGGTTGACAGTGTGAACCTTTTCCCACGTATGGAGTCAGGTATTACAAGGGGGCATAGCTTTAAATTAAGGGGGGGTAGATATAGGACTGAAGTTAGGGGTAGGTTCTTCACTCAGCGAGTCGTAAGTTCATGGAATGCCCTGCCAGTAGCAGTGGTGGACTCTCCCTCTTTATGGGCATTTAAGCGGGCATTGGATAGGTATATGGAGGATAGTGGGTTAGTATAGGTTAGGTGGGCTTGGATCGGCGCAACATCGAGGGCCAAAGGGCCTGTACTGCGCTGTATTCTTCTATAACCAATTACTACTGGCCAAAGACTTCATAATTGACCCTGATCTCATTGTGGATCTTTGGACAACGCATATTTTGATCTGGACTACATTACTATTTCAGTATTTATTGATTAAATTTGTCACAAGACAAACTTACACTTTAAACATCCTTAATATTAATTCTACATACCCCTTCAACTAACACGAGTTGCTCACTTCCAACAAGATCAGAGTTGAGTTTAGCTGCCTCCTCTCGGAACACAGTGATAAGTTCTTCCAAACGACGCTGTTTCACAATTGCAGGAACGCTGTCCTGAAGTCTGTGGTAAGAGTGTGTCTTCTAGAAACGATCAATATTACAATATTTCAGACTTTTGTGCCTGATCTTACAGTAGAGAGGATCCATACTTAACAGGTTTACAATAAGATAGAAAATGCAGCAAATTGTACATCACACTAACCACTTTCCGAAGTATAGCACTTTGTTTGGATGTAAATTTGACAAGACAAGGGAATGGAAATGGATCTTTGTGAAGCATAAAAATAACTGCTATTTAAAGCTTGTTCTCATTTGGCTTTACAATCAGCTTGAATTGTAAATTCAGAAAATTAACCTCTGATTGTCTGGGAAATTTAAGCTGTCTCTTCCAAATGGTTTAATCAATAAGTGCCAGAGTATGGGAGCATGATGTGCTCAGGAATGATTTGAGATAAAAGAATGAGCAACTTCAGGCATTTTAAACAATTGCCAGTTTTGGCAACCTGGTTTTGAAATAGGGTACAGTTAGCAAACAATCCAAAAGTTGTAGAAACTGCGTATCTCTAAGTCACCTATTTTTTGTTAATTGCTTAAACTAAAGCAAAAGTAAATAAGCAGCTTTCAAATGAAAAGAATGATAGCAATGGGTCTATGAGATCACAAAATATAATGGTCTGCTTTATCCATCTCTTTCAAATATATCTTGAAGACTGATAATCCTGTGTAGCTCACCTTTCTCATGCTGTAAGCAAAAAGATATCCAATGTTATACCTCACTTCTCTAAGAAGTGAAATGGTCTGCAGATGATCATCCTCAGTCTCTCCACAAAATCCAGCAATGATGTCACTACTTAAGCTTATACCTGGTTTCAGAAAGACAATTATAGAAAAATGTAAATGACATTAACACAGTAACACTTAACCTGTTATAATAAATTTTAAAAAGTTAACAGCCTCAGAAATTGAATAGTACTGCATTTGTGGGTGGCCTGAGAAGTGCAACATTATATGGACAACTGAGTTCATAGGATTAGACCCAACACCGACAAGACATAACTGCAGCCCATCACCACTCAATACAGAGCCCTACTTTAGTCCACTCCACAAATTCTATGAAATTTTCCTCTGGCACCGCAATTGTTTGACACTCAGCCCCTCCCACAGCAAGTTTATTGCCTCTCAATCACTTCCCTAACGTTCAGCATGAACTGGTCACATTCATTTGGCAATTGTAATCTCTCCTTTTGCTGGTGAATGTCTTAGTTTAAAGGTATCCCCCAAAGTCATTGAATTTCTTGTTTTATCCGAGCCACCGTCTGACAATTCTAAACCCCAACATTTCCTACTAGCTCCTTATAATAGTCATTGGATGAGTGGTCCTTACCTCAGATCCCCTGTTTGCATCATCTGAAGCTATTAATTACAATTACAATTCTGCTCATATTCCAAGAGCAAATTTCAAAATGACAATTATTTTTCATGGTTAGGTAATTAAGCATTTAGAATATTTTACATTAAAAATGTCCATTGTTTGACACGTGACCTCAATAATTCTTTGTATCTGATAGCAACCAACAAGCAAAAATAATGACCTTTTCAGGGATCATAAATTCAACTATCAACTTGAGCACAAAACTACTGTACTCTAACTAACCTTCAGAATACAAAATCTACATGTGACCATCAGAAAAACATGTTTGCCCTATGGATCTGCAGTCACATAAAATTAAATCAGTTTTCCACTGACAAACAACCTGCAAATTACTATATCATACAGAAAATCAATAAGGTAACGTTACCTGGGATGATCCTACGTATGTGTTCAACAAGTTCCAAATAAGCTTCTCTTGTATATCTGCAATGAAAACACGACAATTAAGGAACAAAGACTACCAAAAAGACTAACATTTAACACATTTAATATTTGGAACTTCAGAAGGATACAAATCCACAAATCAGCACAACAAAGAATGTGACTGCAGGTTTGATCAAATATTCAGATGGAAATTAATTGTCACCCCTGTAGTGAGGTTAGTGGTGGAGTGATCGTGGATCGATTTAATTGGGTGGAAAGATGCTTATGGGGATTTTATCACCTTCCTACCTCCAATCTGATCAAGTTAAAGAATTGCAAAAGGATCTGTGAACTTTTCCATCCAGCTCCAATATCATTGCTGCTAGTACTAATCCAAAGGCAGGCAGAAGGTTACCCATACAAGGTACACAAGCAAACATGTGCAGGACTTTGTGGAACTCGTTCAAAGTCATGCTGTACCTGATCAAGCGACACAGTATTGGGATGGGGATGCAGGTTGGTGAAAGCCAACCACCACCTTTGCTGACAATCCCTTGCTCATGAACTCCAACTAGCAAGGTCCCTTCGGCCGTCACTTACCTGTGGCCTGGGATTGAGCAATCACATGAAATCCCGGGTGAGAGTTTTACCAGCAACAACACAATCTCATGGTGGCCTGCAGCTCTTGGCAGGTAGGATTTATACCCCCGGGTCCTGATTCTTAGGAAAGTCAGCCTTTATGCCACTTAGCTCTCCACGTCATGGCAGAGACTTATTTTGACTGTTAAATCAATGCTCAACATTCCGAGTTTGTACAAGAAGAGGTTTTCAAGATGGAAAGAGATTAAGTTGGAGGAGTTGTTATGTAACTGAATGTAACAGGAGCTATAATAAAGGCAAAAGAAACAGAGGATACAAGCTAGTTGGTATACTTGAAGGTGATGGTCAGTCACCTTCTTGGAGTGTTGCAGATCGTAAGAATTCCGAAAATGCTGTTGTTAGGCAGGGACTTGGCTACAGGAGCAGAATTAGTCCAGTCGACCCATCAATTTTATTCTGCAATTCAATCATGGCTAATCTGTTTCTAAGCCCCATTCTCCTGCTTTGTCCCCATAACTGTCGATCCCTTTACTAATCAAGACACTACCTATCTCTATCTTAAATACACTCAAAAGCCTTCTGCAGCAATGAGTTCCATTGATTAACCAACCTCCGGCTGAAAAAATCATGACTTCAGTTCTAAAGGGTAGTTCCTTTACAGCTCTGAAGACAATTAAGGAACAAACTCTGAAGCAAGTGCTCTTAGGTGCTAGTGCCTCTGACTAATGGATACGTGGCAGCACGGTGGCTCAGTGGTTAGCACTGCAGCCTCACAGCACCAGGGTCCCAGGTTCGATTTCAGCCTTGGGTGACTGTGCAAATTCCACACTGACATTCTCCTCGTGTCTGCGTGGGTTTCCTCCAGGTGCTCCGGTTTCCTCCCACAGTCCAAAAATGTGCAGGTCAGGTGAATTGGCCATGCTAAATTGCCCGTAGTGTTAGGTGCTTTGGTTAGAGGGAAATGGGACTGGGTGGGTTACTCTTTGGAGGGTCGGTGTGGACTTGTTGGGCCAAAGGGCCCGTTTTCACGCTGTAGGGAATCTAATCTAATCTTCGCCACATCTCAGGCCTCTCCGTATTCTATAAGTTTCAATGATATCCTCCCTCATTCTTCTAACTGAATACAGATCCAGAGTTCTCAACTGGTCATGTGAGCAACTCTTCATCCCTGGGATCATTCTTCTGGATCTCCTCTGGACCCCTTTAAAGGTCAGCACTAGATATGGGGTCCAAAACCACACAATATTCCAAATGCAGTCTGACCAGCCTCAGCAGTACATCACTGCTCTTGTATTCCAGCCCTCTTGGAATGAATACAAATATTATATTTGTCTTCCAAAGCGCCAACTGAACCTACATGTTAAGATTAAAAGAATCCTGAACCAGAAGTCCCTTTGTGCTTCAGATTTCTGAAGCCTTGCCCAGTTTAGAAAATAGTCTATTCTTCCTACCCAAGTACATAACCTTACACTTATCCACATTATATTCCATCTATTAGTTCTTTGCCCACTCTCAATCTTGCCATGTTCTTCTACAGCCTTTCCAATTGCTCAACACTACCTGCCCCTCCATTTACCACCTTTTGTGTCATCTGCAAACTTAGCAACAATGCCCTCAGTTCCTTCATCCAGATCATTATTGCATAACATGAATAGTTGTGGTCCCAACACTGACCCCTGTGAAACTCCATTAGTCACTGGCTGTCATCCTGAAAAACAGCTCTTTATTGCCAGTCTTGACATTCTGTCAGTTATCTCAATCCTCTATCCACACTTTTAGCTTGCCCCGAACACCACAGGCTCTTATCTTATTTTGCAGTCTCTTTTGTGGCACCTTGTCAAAGGCCTTCTGGACTTCCAGAATTTCGATCCAATGACACTGAATAAACGTTGATAAATTTCCAGGTTAGAAAGGCTTGTGACTTAGAGACGGTGGCATTCTTATACCTCTGCTACTCTTGTTCCCAATGGTAGAGGTGCATGGTTTGGGATGTCATTAGAAAAGCCTTTGCAAATTGCTGCAGTGCATTTTCCAGATGGTAATGACTGTAATTACAGTGTGCCAATGAAGGAAGAGATGAATGATGGTGGATCTCTAATAAGTGTGTTTTGCCCGAAATGCTGTTGAATTTTGCATATCCAGACAGATAGGGAGTATTTCATCATGCTTGTGGCTTGTGCCTGCAAATGACGAAAAGATATAGGGGAGGCAGGAGATGAGGTAGCTATCACAGAATTTCCAATCTCTGACCTGCTACTATAACTGTTACATTATGTGGCTGGTCCTGTTAAGTTTTTGGTCAATGCTGATACCCAAAATGCTGCTAGTGGAGGAGTCGGTGATGCTAATCCCTATTCAGTATCAGAAGTTTCAGCCATGCAGAGCAGAGAACTGGTTTTAATCTATGATACAGTTATGGATCTAAAAAACCCACCCCAAAACTGTAATAATCCCCATTATTGAGTATAAACATCAGTACCCACTACTTGAGCTGAATGGCCTGATTCACTGAAGTAAATTCTCTGTAATTGCCCAGTCTATAATAGTTTCTTTCTGTACCATAATGACTTTGAACAAATTCTTAGCAGAAAATACTTTACCCTCGTCTCATAGCTTTAAGTACAGCAGTGCTTCCGCTTTGCGCAGGCAAATGGATATGTTTGCAAATGTTGGCTCTTTCCTGTATAAGGCACAAAACCTGTGAAGGTGAAAATGGAGGAGAAAAAAAAAATCACTGTTTTCACATTAGTACACTCTCAACATTGAACCAAAGGAAGAAAAGTAAAGATTTTAAATGAATAGTTATCCAGCTAGATAGCAACAGTACATTTGTAGAATTCTTTCTATAAATGGCATAATGTTGCACAGATTACATTTTGTTAATTGTGAGAAAATATAATCAAAATGTGAAGAGTAATTAAACTAAAATAGAAACATAATGCAATCACATTTTCCCAGCTTTTAACAGCCTGTCAAATACTGCAATAGAGGGAATTTTGTAGAAATGGGTTAGAGTTAGGGTTAATATTTCAAAATCTGTTGAATGTTCTCAAATGAATGCATCAATCTTAGAATTTTAAAAGTACAATTTCTTCTTGGATTTCTTCCCCTTTGCACCAAAGCACATGCCTCCCACAGAGATTTGAGCATGTGCATCCGTTTCAAAATAGATTCTCTGAAGAACATTAAATTGCTGACACACTGCCAAAATTTATTTATGCAGGACTGCATATAGGACCAGTATAGCAGATAAACTTTATTACAGCCATTTGAACAGAAGAGAACGGACACCATTTTACCTCATCTGGGAAATCCTTGGGGTGAGGAGATGTGAAACGGATTCTCATCTCAGGGTCGATTCTCGAGACCTGATCCAGTAAGTCAGCAAAACGCAAGCCTCTAAGTTTATTCTTGTATATGGTATTAAATCCACGGCTCAGATGTGTAGGTTCCTTCATATGAAGTGAAACCTCTGATGTATCACAGTAACTGTTCACATTCTGTCCTAGTAACATAACCTCCTTCACTCCCTGAAATCAGAGGCAAAACTCCATTGAAGAAGACACTGAATAACATCCAGCATATACCAATTACTCAGAATTCTATCTTGCTTTTTCACACTGATTTTCACCCAATCCTAGAATGACTCCATTAAGTCCCAGTGAATGATCTCCTCTCCGAGAGATCAGGTCAATCTTCCATGTTAAAATTTGTTACCCAGGAGTCAGAACATGCAAGGTCACTGAAAATTCTGTCAATGCCAAACAAAGAATTTGTTGTGCAGAGACCTAGGACTGAATGGTGGCAGCCAGTGGGTAAAAATAATTTAATCTTTGTACCAATCCAATTTTGTTTCTAGCTATCGTTTAACTGAAATTTAAATCACACTCTAATCTTCCCAACCCTAAGCAGGATTATAGAAAAGCAACTGGTCTTAGCTAATTAAAGCAGCAAAACCTGGTTTCTCCCTAACTGGGGCAGACAGGCCATTCATGTGAGAAACATATGAAACTAGTCAACTTATTGCAAGTTACTTTGGAATGCTGGAACAAAGAGATAGCTGGAAAATCTCAGGTCTGGCAGCACTTGTGGAGAGAAAGCAGAATTAATGTTTTGGGTCCAATGACCCTTCTTCAGAACTGAATAGAGTGCTGGAGTTAGGTGGTTAATGGAGTGCAGTTTACAACAGGCAGGACAAAGGAGGAAGTTCTGCAGAATCCGAGTAAGGAATTGGGCACTATATTAAGAAAGAGAAACTCAAAAGTTCATAATCTCTGGATGCAAATGCAAATCAGATTAGCGAGATGAGCAAGTGTCTCAAAGATTGCTGTGGGGGAAATCGGTTCCGGTCCTTATGACACTGGGCAGCTTTGTGGGTACAGTCTCCATCTGAACTGTTCTGGAACTGGCATTCTTATAAGCAACACAAGTTGGGAGGTAGAGAGGATTTTAAACTGAAAAGTGAGAGCAAGGCATCAAATCTGGTAAGTTGTGGTGAATCATAAAGTAGGGGTAAGGCAAGATAAGAAGGTAAGAAACCACACTGCGACAGGAAGGAATAGAGAGTACTAAAGTAAAAATTAAAGTTGATCAACAAATAAGGCTGGAGATTATATGAGAAAGGATAAAACTAAAGATTTTTTTTCATGTAACTTTGAAACAAAATAAATGAATTAAGACTGCAAACTGAAATAAGTACGATTTGGTAGCCATTGCAAAGATGTAGTTGCAGGATGGTGGATTGATATCTGAATATCAAAAGCTATTGGAATATTGCTAATTACCTGATCTGAAAGCATTTTGACTTCTTTTAAAATTGAAGAAATTGGTCTGCTTCGTTCCCGTCCACGGGTAAAAGGAACAATGCAATAGCTACACATGTTGTTGCATCCACGCATGACAGAGCTACAGCAAGAGAAATAGTTTCTTTCAGTCAGACTTTCCTCAGCATTAGCCAAAATAATTCAGACCTGGCAACTGTTCGTGGAAAACAACAACAATAGCGACACGTTGATGTAACAACATACTGTACTGCTGAATATTTAACTGAATGAAAAACAAGCACCAAAAAATAATTCTCCACAACAGTTTGACAAAGTAGGGAGACACAGAACTCACTACAGAGATTAACAACATTCCAAAGGTAGACACTCTTATTAGGGAGTGATAAATAAATCACATGAAGGCGCTCTTCCAGAAGTCCTTGTATATACCTGAAAAAGCAATATTCTCAGAAAGCTGAGATAGGACAAAAATAAACTTTAAACTGTGGAAAGAGTCTACAGAGGAACCTCGATTATCCAAATGACGCGGGTGGGGAGTATTCTATTCGGATAATCGAATGCTGGATAATATAGTTTAGCCAAGCATTGTGACCCTGCGATCTTGTACGGATAATCTGAAATTTGGATAATCGAATGCTAGGTAATCGAGGTTCCTCTGTATTCTGAACCAGTAGGGCAGAAACAGCGGAAATGGTCAGTTTAGCTCATAGGCAGGGATAGAAAAACAACTTTACAGCAGAGCAATTTAAATGTTAGATATATTCCTCAGTTAACTGACACTAATTACATACTTGCACACTGTGTACAAGTCGTAGAAAATGAAGAGGCACCATGTATTTCATGTAAACATATGCTGGACAATTACGAGGACCAAACTGTGACAGGTGAAGGCTGACTGGATATAGCAACATGGATTAGAAATGCATGCCAAGGCTATTTGTTCCAAATGACAACTATTGATGGCTTGTATGCATTGGCTCATCTGCACTAATCCCACTTTCCAGCACTTGATCCAAAGCCTTGGATGTTCTCATCCATATACTTTTTAAAGATGGAGTGTCTTCCTGGTTCAACCACCTCCCTAGGCAGATTCTCACCACCCTCTGGATAAAAAGACTTAACACTTAAAACCCCTCTAAACCTCTTGCCCTTGACCTTAAAATTTCCCCATTATTGACTCTTCAGCTGAAGGGAACAGCTGCATCCTGGCCAAGCCGCTCAGTCTTTTACACCTCAGCCAGGTCCCTACCCAGCTTTCTCTGCTCTAAAGAAAACAAACCCAGCCAATCCAGTCTTGCTTCATAGCGAAAATGCTCCAAACCCAGGCAATATCCTGATGAATTTCCTTTGCAATCACATCTTTCCAATAGAATGGCAATTGGAACTGCACACTGAACCCAAGCTACCTCCTTACCAAAGTTTTGTACACCTCCAACGTAACATCCCTGCTTTTACAATCTATTCCACAACTAATAAAGGTGAATTCCCTGCATGCCTTAACCACCCTATTAACTAACTCTCATCGGGGTTCTGTGGACAAGCACCCCAAGATCCTTTTGTTCCTTTGAGGTGCCATTTACTGAGTACTCCCTTATCTTGTTACTTCTTCCAAAGAGCATCACCTTACCTTTCAGGGTTAAATTTCCTCTGTCACTGATCTGCGTATTTAACCAACCTTTCTGTATCTTCTAAATACCCAAGACCTTCTTCCTCACTATTAACCACTTGGCCAGCCTTTGCATCATCTACAAACTTATCACACCCCTACATTCTTACCTATATTTTTACACATATATCATGAACAGTAAAGGGATCCAGCACGTATCCGTGGTACACCACAGATACCAGCCTCCAGAGACACAAATATTCTTGTACCACCACTCTGTCTACTACCAATACGCCAACTTTGGAACCATCTTGCCAAATTACCCTGGACTCTGCGTGCTTTTACCTCCTGTGTGAGGCCTCGTCAACGGCACTACCCTCTTCTACACACCTGATCACCTCCAATGTAATCAAATTGGTCAGGCATGACTTCCATTTGCCAAAGCAAATTTGTGACCAAACCTTATCTTTCCAACTGAGCTACCAACTAACCCACCATTGACACTATTGGGTTCAGTTCTGCACCTGCAATTTCAGAAGATGGAAAATTCACAAAATTTTTTGTTCCAAAGTGAAATTCCTGAATTCAACATGCATTTGCTGATATTGTGCTTTCTCTGCAAATCCCCAAGGCCTTTGTTTGCTTCTTAACAGATTGAATAGAAATGAGTACAGATTGGAGGTCAACAAACAGCATATCCTTCAATTGAAAGATTACACTCCCAACCCAAACTGTAAGTTAGTAAATAGAGATTACACTTACACAAATGCAGACTTTGTCATGGTATTGACTTGAACTGGCATGACATCTGCATAGGTTTCATCCAATGACAATAAAACATTCACAGCCTTTTGGCCTGCTTCAGCCACTGTTAGGAGTCTCGGAAGATCACGGTAGGAATCTGGTCCAGCAATTACATCGACAAGTTGCTCCTTTTCCAGGATCTCCTCTTTAAGTCTCTCAGCCATGCATCCTATCATTATAACCCAGAAAAAAAATCACTACATTTCAGTTAATAAACTTCCAATTTATAAAGAATTTACATTGACCTGAGTTTTTTAATTATATCATTTTCATCAGAATGACTTTAAACAAGCAGGGAAACAGATTATTTAACACTGCAGACTTATTACATATTTTAACAGTCTAGCATATCCCAATTCACCTACAGCAAACATTTCCATTAAAATGCTTTAAAGTTAAAGGATGTTGGACAGAACTATTAAATTCTGTTTTCATATTAGTGCCACTATTTGATCACTTGTAAACATCAATATCCAATTTAAAAATGCTAAGAGTTTAAAATATTGAATCATCAGTAGAGTTAGCCTTATTCAAAATCAAGTCCAGCATTAACCTTACAGGACCCTGAGAAAATGCTGTACACTGTAGTCACAATAATCAGTGGGTGGGGGAATGCCTGAAATGGGACAAAGGACAGCCCAGCAGTTGGGGCAAGAGGGTCAATAAGAAGAGCGCAGGGGCTGTGAAGCCCTGTCTCCCTTATATGCCACTCCTACCTTCTGGATCTTCTTTGTCGCCCATCTCCCTGGTTCTTTCCTAGATCCCGATCGCCCTTCCTCTTCTTGGTCCTCCTCATCCCTTCACACCTCCCACCCTCAGTCCTGAGCACCTCTCTCCCCTACCCATCCACCTGAAATGTGCACATGCACAGTCTGAAGCAGTGCATAACGCGCATGTGTAGCTGTCAGCAAATGCAGCCAATAAATTAAGACCATGATACACAATAGCAAATGTAGGCCATTCAGCCCATCAAATCTGCTCTGTTATTCAATAAGATCATGGCTGAGTTGGTAATTAGGAGAAAGTGAGGACTGCAGATGCTGGAGATCAGAGCTGAAAAATGTGTTGCTGGAAAAGCGCAGCAGGTCAGGCAGCATCATTCCTGAAGAAGGGCTTATGCCCGAAACGTCGATTCTCCTGCTCCTTTGATGCTGCCTGACCTGCTGCGCTTTTCCAGCAACACATTTTTCAGCTGAGTTGATAATGTGTTGCTGGAAAAGCGCAGCAGGTCAGGCAGCATCAAAGGAGCAGGAGAATCGACGTTTCGGGCATAAGCCCTTCTTCAGGAATGATGCTGCCTGACCTGCTGCGCTTTTCCAGCAACACATTTTTCAGCTGAGTTGATAATTGACAACTCCATTGATTCCCTTACTAATTAAAACTTGTTTTATTAAAAACAATACATAAAAGTATTACTGATTAAAAATGTGACTCAAACCATAGCTTTTCATCACTGATGTGAAGAACTCACCACCCCCACCCCTCTATTCTTCCATTCAAAGTGCATAACCTCACAAATTCCTATATTATATTCCTATCTGCCAACCTTTTGTCCATTCACGTAACTTGTCCGAAAACCTCTTTCTAACAGTGTCATAGAATCATACAATCTACAATGCGGAAGCAGGCCATTCATTCCATCTATACCGACCCTCGAAGAGCATCCCACACAGATCAAACTCACAACCCTATTCTTGTAATTCTGCATTTCCCATGCCAGTCCATCCAGCTTGCAAATCCCTTGGCACTATGGGCAATTTCGCATCGTCAATCCAACTAACCTGCACATCTTTGGACTATGGGAGGAAACTGGAATACGCAAACAAAATTCACAAACACAGGGTGAATTTACAAACTCCACACAGATATATTTGCTAGAGGATGGATTCAAACCCAGGTCCTTGGCACTGTGGCAGGATGCAGCAGTGCTGACTACTGTGTAGCCCTGTATCATCCTCACCATTTGGCTTCCCTTCTTTTTATGTGTCATCCACAAACTTGTGAATAATACATTCACTTTTCTCATTAAGACATTTATATATTGCAAATAATGGTGCTTCGGCACGGATTTATATGGCACACCACTAGTTAAAAGATGGCATCCTGAAAGTGAACGCCCTTAATCTCAGGAGTCTATTAGTTAGCCTAATCCTCAAACCATGCTTAAATACTACTGCACTACTATGGACTCTTACTTTATTAAGAACTAGTCTTATGGCTGATAGCTTTATCAAACAAGTTTTGGAAATCCAAATATATGGCATGTAATGGTTTACCTTCATTTATCATGCTTGATATCTCTCCAAGGATCTACAGTAACTTTGTCAGGCATGATATACTCGTCATGAGGTTATATTGATTCTGCTTGATTATATTATGCATTCTACATTCTTTAGAATAGACTTCAATTTTCCCAATGACAGATATTAAAACATCTGGCTTAGTTATGTTATTAAGCTTCCTCCATTTTTGATAAGCACATTACATGGGACAACTGCCAATCATCTGACTTTTTCCAGAATCTAAAATATCTTGGGCAATTACCACTCTGTAGCTACTTCCATTAATATCCCAGGAAGCAAGCTATCGGGAAAGCACCGACCTGGAGTTTCTCCAGCGATAGCTCCTGTATTTATTTCCTCCTTTTATTTTGCTCCTTGATTATTTAGGATTGTTTGGAACGTTATTATTAGTTTCTAATATGCCACCTGATGTAAAATATTTATTCAGCTCCTTGGCCACTTCCTATTTTCCCATTATTTCCCAGATGCTCTTTCTCAACTTCAGCATCTCAACTTCCTTTTGTATATTTAAATAAACTCATACTGGTTTGACATTACTTGCTAGTTTATCATCTAAGTTTAAGTTCTCATTTTTTTGCAGTTTTGTTTCTTTTAAAGCCTTTCCTAATCTTCTGTCTTACTACCAATCTTTATCACTGTTCTATTCTTCCAATGTGATACTAACCTCAACTTCCTTGGTTAACCATACTTGGTATATCCCCTGAGAATCCTTCTTCCTCACTTTTGAAAGTATGAACTATGTAGATTATGATAGCAAATGCCTAAATTGTCCACCAATGTTCCCTGACTGCCTTTCCTGCTAATCCCCTTGAACCCATTCTGCCCCCACTTTTTGTAATTACCCTTTAATTTAGCAAAATTGCTTCTGACTCTCAAACTGAACGCTAAATTCTACTTGGTCACTATTTCCTCCGGGATTTGTTCCGAGATCATTTATTAAACATGCCTTATTGTACATTACATGATCCAAACCATCCTAACCCCTGGTTGGATCTGCAATGTGTTATTCTGAAAATTTGCCCAAAAATATTTAATGTATTTTTTCCTTGTGACCACACCTGCCAACCTGCCTTATCGACAAGAAGATAAAGTCAACAAAATTAATGTACTACCTTTTTCACATGCCTTCATTATCTCCTGATTTATTTTGTCCTACAGTACAGTTACTGTTATTAAATATTTCCAGTGTCCTCTCCTTCGTTATTTCTTATCACCACCCATATGATTCTACATCATCGGGTCCATGACTATTTCTTGCTATCGTATTCATCCCATCTGCCATACCCTTTCCCTCCAACTTGTCCTTTCAAGAAGTCACACACACTGATGGCCCCAGATTTGATCTCCTTGTCACCGTTTCTCTAAAATGGCAATAAGATCACTATTTGTGCCATTGACTGACTTAGTTACAAATGACACATGCATTTATATAGTTTCAGTAATTTTGCTTTTTCTTTCCACTTTGATCTTATTCATTGTTTCATAAAAATTGGCACACCCTGCCTTTCCGAGCTCACTCTGGGCATCATTACCTAAATTGCCGTCCTGCAATGCTGTCAGGCCTATATGCTTTGTAAGCCAACTTATACCCAATCCAGAACCCCGCCCCATCTATTCAGTTTTGCTCTACAGCCCTAGTTAGGAAAGTGATCCTCGGCACAGATCACGTGAGGTGCATCGCACAAGAGGTGTTCCCTTCGAACCAGTTGTTGATGCAGGTGCCTCATGGATTGCAAAGCATTCTATCGCAACTGCCAAATTTTCTTTTTGCCAAATTGAACTTGTAATAAATTTCACTGAGACAGCTCTGAATCTTTTTATATATCCAAAACATAAACAATCTAAAAAACATGGACAGAAGTCAGATGAAGGATAAAGGTTACAAATATTAGTAGACCACTGAAACTTGGTGCCCCAAATTGTTGAGGTAATAAAAACAGAAGGGTCTTTTGTCACATTTGTAAACTGACCTTAAGCTTGGGGATAAGCAAGGAGCTACATGTATTCTGGCATGAGTGTCCACTGGCTAAAGGATTCAAATGGGACATTGATGCAGGCCCTAAAAATAGGATACATCAACAACTGATCAGGGTCGGAGGCCAGTCCTCATCAGGGGGTACAGCTCAGCAAGGAACTATGTTCTTCAGAAGCAAGATAGACTCTCTCTTCTGGTCTAAGACCAAGGGAAAGGCAGGATGCTGCCTTAACAACTTTAATGAGATTAACACACACACTGAGCTCACCCTTTGGTTTCAGTGAACAATCCTCGACTGTCACAGGATGTGTAACTTATCTAATTAATAAAGTATTGTATCTGCTGCATCTGAAATTAAAACTATCTGAAAACTGTCTATAAATCATTAAATGCATGTGTTCGTTAACTGTGGGCCCTGAATCCATAAGGATGATTATAATAATCAGCTGGAGTAATGGCAAACAGAGATATATCAGAATTATGATGTTAAATACATCCATCCATTAATCCATATTCAAATACCATCACTGGGTCACTATATCTTCAGTATATCTATCTTTTGTTTTTTTGAAGTGCAGTGTTTTTATTTCACTTTGATACTAGAGTTATGAGTATTGGTTGAGGAAAAGCTAGCCATTTCGAAAGCAAAGAGCTCCATACAACTACAATCACTATGACTGATGTGTTTCAACTTGCTGACTGATGACATTCAAACTAGCAAAACTTGGTTAGATGGATTCCCTCTGTGGTTAGCCATATATCTGCATCAAAAACATTAGTTTAGCTAACATACCTAAAATTCCTATTTTAAGTGGAACTTGAGATTTTGTTCGCTTGGATTTCAGGGACGCAAGCTGCTTCAGCCTGTTCCAGATCGTTTGCTCTGCCTTCTCCCTGCAATTAAAAGTTTTTTTTTCCTTATACACTCACAGCTTACATTTACTTATGATATACTGTAACTTGTAGCTCCCCAGGTTTGTCTTAATGTGATACTCCTCCCTCACCCAATAATTTGGTAGCAGCTAATAGGTGTTGCTGACTCTTTTTGGTTGGATGATATAACATTCATTCTATACATAAAGTGGCAGCATGCCTCACTTCCACTTCAAGATCAATGGTGGGAGGTCTGATTTACAACTGATCTCTGACAGCAACTGGTGACTGAACATTTACACCACAAAAGTGAATGAAATTAAATTGACAAAATTGCAAAAAACACACAAGAATACAGATTAAAATAAATTTCGTAAGATACAGAGAAAGAGAATACCTGATTGAACATGTTACTAGCAAGATCACATCTGCCTGCATCAAAATAAAGACAAGTCAGATTTGTTCTCAAATGGTCATTACATCAAAAATGCACTGAAATCTAAATGCATACTCAAGTGTATTTTACTAAATTAGAGATAACAATAGTATTGGAGCAAAATGCTGAAACAATGAGATAATGAACAGAATTAACTGAAATAGAATATACACCAATACACTGCAGAAATAAAGATGTGGCTGCATTCCTGCAGTTTTGTCTGTTTTTAAACTAGTTTTTTCATATAAAGTGGAGTAGAAAGTCACACTTCAAAAATATTAATTCCAAACTGCTAGGATATCCAATGATTCTGCATGTAAACATCACAGTATTGGACTGCATAACATCACACAATACTATTGAGCAATCTATATGACAAATTGCAATACAGAGAGCCATTTGTTCCATTTCTGTCTCAAGTTTTTTTTTCCCTTGTCTCCATTAAACAAAATTTAACTACTGGAGGGTTTTCACATATTCGATAGTCAAAAAAATTATAACCCAAATATTGAGAAATCCTGATTTACATTGTCAAATTAAAAGAAAAACACAAATAACATGGCAGGGAAGGTACAGCAGGTCAGGTCCTAGAAACAATTATCACAGAAGAGGTAGCGTTGCCAAGCTAATGGGGCTAAAGGGAGACAGGTCTTCTGGCCCTGATGGAATGCATCCCAGAATACAAAAGGAAGTGGTGGTGGAAACAGTAAACGCACACGTGGTAATTTACCAAAGTTCTCTGGACTCTGGAGTGGTTCCAGCAGATTGGAAAACAGCAGTGTGACGCCAATGTTTAAAAAAAAGACAAGAGGCGGGCAACAATAAGCCTGTTAGTTTAACTTCTGCATTGGGGGAAAATGCTTAAACATATCATCAAGGATGAAATAGCAAGACATCTGAATAGCAAGTATCCCATCAGGCAGATGCAGCATGGGTTCATGAAAGAGGTTCAACTAATTTACTGGAACAAGCAAGGTGGACAACTGGGAACTGGTGGATGTGGTATACTAGGGTTTCCACAAGGCATTTGACACGGTGTCACACAAAAGGCTGCTGCGTAGATAGAGGATTGGATAATTAACACAAAGCAAAGATTGAGGATAAATGGGTGCTTTCTAGTTGGGAGATCAGTGGCTAGCAGTGGACCTCAGGGATCAGTGTTGGGTTGGCATTGTTTACAATTTACATAGATGATTTGGGGCCCAAGTGTAGTGTGTCAAAGATTGTAGATGACACTTAAGACGAGTAGGATAGCAAAGTGTGCAGAGGACACAAAGTTGGCAGTGGAATACTGGCTGATTGGAGGGTCTGGCAGTTGGAGTACAATTTTGGTAAATGCAAGGTCATCCATTTTGGTAGGAATAACTGCAAAATATTCTATTATTTAAATGATGAAAAATTGCAGCATGCTGCTGCGCAGAGGAACCTGGGTTTCTTGCGCATGAGTCTCAAAATGTCAGTTCACATGTGCAATTGATAATTAAGGCGGCAAATGGAATATTGTTCTTGTTTTTAAACTCCATACTTTTAGCAGAGGGGTTATGCTGTGGCTGTATAGGGTGTTGATCTGGAGTACTGTGTACAGTTTTGGTCTCCTTACTCGAAAAAGGACATACTGGCACTGGCGGGGTTGCAGAGGAGGTTCACTAAGTTGATTCTGGAGTTGAGAGGGTTAGCTAATGAGAGATGGAGTAAAATGGGACTATACCCACTGGAATTTAGGAGAATGGGGGTGGGGTTGAGGTATCTTATAGAAGCATGTAAAACTTTGAAGGGTATAGAAAAAAATAGAATCAGGGAGATTGTTTCACTGGCAGGCAAAACTAGAACTAGGGGTCATAGCCTCAAAATAAGGACTGAATTGAGGAGGAACTTCTTCATCCAAAGGATTATGAATCTGTGGAATTGCCTGCCCCATGCAGTTGAGGTTACTTTGTTAAATAGAGTCAGAATTAACGGAACTCCAGGTTATAGTCCAACAGGTTCATTTGAAATCACAAGCTTTCAGAGCGTTGCTCCTTTGTCAGGTGAAGTCACTTCACCTGAAGCAGCAGTGCTCAGAAAGCTTGTGATTTCAAATAAACCTGTTGGACTATAACTTGGGTGCACAAAGTCAGAAGTCAAATTACACCCAGTTCTACAGTGGCAACTCCACATCATTGTTGAATTGATAGAGTTTTGAACACTAAAGGAATTAAGGGTTATGGTGAGCAGGTGGGTAAGTGGAGCTGAGTCCACAAAAAGATCAGCTCTGACTTTCTTGAATGCAGAGCAGTCTCTAGGGACTAGATGTCTTACTCCTGCTCCTATTTTTACATTCTTATAAATGAGCCCTCAGGACTGATAAAGTCCAAGAACAGAATAGAAATCTTGTTGCATGAATATTTTAGTTGTTAACAGCTTTTTTTAAAGAAATAGCTCAAAATACAGTTCTGTGTCTACAAGTAACGCAGTACTATGTCACCTAACATTTCCAAGCAGTATCTGCACATTTAATAGACCTCTGTTCTTAATCATTCATCTTTTACTCTAGTAGTATCCTTATTCTTTCAGTTGTTAAATTTTAATAGATCTGTTGAAATTAAGGTGAATACTTCGGATGCTACTACACTGTTCCAAATTGCTAATGAGGGTGCAATTTTAACATGTCAATTGCTCAGGCACCTTGACTGTTTTATGAAAACTGCTAACTACCAAGTAAATTAAACCAAGCTTTTTTCAAATTGCAGCTGTGTCACTAGATTCCAAGAAAACTGAGAAATTCAACTGCGATGCTTCTTCAGATCCGCAGTTTAAATGTCTAGTCATTGACAGGCACCCATGGAGAATGGGAAACAAAGGGGTTATTCTCTTTCTTGCTTTAATATTTTTAATACAACACGGTATGGCTACAATTTTGAAAAGCATGAATTTGCCACATCTATTGTCAATTTATTATGTGGTAAACATATCAAATACTGGTCATAAGCAAAAATCAACAATAATTATACTGATATAATTTACCTCTGCACAGCTACTACTTTTCACATAACCATTTTTCTGGAGGATAGACCAAGCAATTTCTGTGTCATTAACGTTCATTTGACACCCATAAGTTTCAAAATACACTAAAAATGACAAAAATTGAAACAAATCAAATACTAGAAATGAGAATCAAGACAAATTGTGGGTACTGGTAAATTAAATACAGCAACACTCGGCAAATGAACATTCTTACATTCTTACTAAAAAGAATCGTATATAAATGTGTGTTATCATGTAACATGGTTTTTTAAAAATAACAGATGCATGCCAGTTACTTCAGTAAAACTGAATACAATAAATCATGAACAACTTCAGCACCTATTTTATACGCAGTATGAGTATAATGACAGTGTTATAACGCATTCAATTTCATTACTATCATTTGTATGATTATCAATTTATGACATTTCATTTTTTGCCAAAAACAGCTCCCCCCCCCCCGGGTTATACATAAGAAAATGCTGTGTTAAAATGTCACAATTTTACTTTTATTGTAAACATGGCTATGTTACACTGTATGTACAATATGTTACCCAATACTGTGGAAACTCGATTATCTGAATGTGATGGGCGGGCAATATTTCGGTTCAGATAATCGATTATTTGGAAAATCGATTAAATGTCTTTCCTCTGGGGCATGGAGTTTTTGAAATCTGCTCCCTATGCAGGAGACTACAGCAGCACACAGTGCGCGAGACCCCGCCCCCAACACAACATTTTACTACAATTTTTTGACAGGTTCCATGTTTGCCATGTACAGGATAGTATTGGAGAGATTATTCCTGGGAACGGATATGGCGGGGGGGGGGGGGGGGGGGGGGGGAAGAGGCTGGCTTAGGATATACCCCTCTGTAGAACTCCAGGGAAAGTGTGGAGAGAGAGGGAGGGCGGGAGGTTAGTCATTTAGAGATGGTGCCTGTTTAATCACTGTAAACAAAAGACGCGATCACTGTTGGAAACACGTCTTTGATGTAATGTTTCTATCGGGACTCGAGATCTCCTTCAGATAATCCGATTTTCAGATAATTGGTATTTGGATAATCGAGTTGCCTCTGTGTACTGTCTATCACTGATGGCACGGTTTTAGGTAGTTTCGTCACTTAGAAATTTGAAAACCAAACTGGCCAAAATAACCAGAAACAGTTGATTTCCTTCTCCCTCACTTGAAACTCTTTTGCCAAGAGTATAACCAATGTTTTCACGTCAGAGAAATAAGACATTAATTGCGTGAACATAATGAAATAATGGTGGACTTTTCAACTTCTACCCAAGCTAGGTATTGACTATTTGTATGCAGGATTAACCCCATTTATGAAAAAAGGTGCAAGCTGCAGACAAAAACTAGATTCACCAACCATACACACAAAACACAAGTGGTTGGAAGCATTAATCTGAAAGCACACTGCCACTTAAAGACATACAATTGTATGAGGCAATTAAACTATTCAGAATTATGCAAGGCTTCCATCAAAAAAAAACTCCAGCCTTGTGAATCCTCAAAGCCAACTGTTTTCACAAGGAATCAGAAGGCAAGAATCATAGCGTCATATAATGGTAGCAGCAAAGGAGGCCACTCAGCCCACCAATCTTTCTCAACTCCCTACAAGAGCAAACCCATAGTTCCACGCTCTTATTTCCTCCTAGTCCTGTAAGTCAAATCCACATCTACACAATGAAATTGTGCAACCCTCCATCTATCTGACAGCTAACAAATGGACATGAGACAGTTGGTAGTGAGGTGGTCAGATAAGTCTGCAGAGTAACATTACCAGATAAAGTGCACAATTTGTGTTAGAATGATACTAAGTAATCAGTCATAACATATGTTGACTCTGCACAGTACTGATCACTTTAAAGTTGAAGATGGTTAAGAGGCAGTTCAAAGGTGGTTCAGTAGACTATAATAAAAGTTGGAATGGACAAAAATCTTGAGAAAAAGTTGAACATGCCAGGCTTGTATCTACGAAAGTTTAGAGTAAAAAGGCGACTTGATTAAGTATATAACATACTGAATGGCCTTGACAGGGTAGATGTGAAGAGAATGTTTCCTCTTAACAGAATGTAGAACAAAGTGACACTGTTTAAAAATCAGGAGTCGCTCAATTAAAATGGATTGGAGATGTTCTTTTGTCAAAGGTCATGAGTCTTGGAACTCTTCCTGAAAAGACTGTAATCAGAATTCACATATCTATTAAACAGTGCAGATGCTGATCATTTAGCTCACATCTACTCTGTTTTTCAATGATATCACAGCTGATCTGGAAATTCTCAGCTCCATTTTCCTGCCTTTTCCCTGTACCTGTCTCTCAACCTTCAGAATACTTAACAACCTATCCTTCAAAGCTATTGCTGTGAATAATTCCAGATTCATTCTGCTCCAGGAAAAGAAATTTCTTACCAGTCTTGAATCCACAATCCCAAATTCTAAGATTATGCTCTCTGGTCCAAGACTATCCCAAAAGGGGAAACCACCTTTCCGCATCTACGCTATCAAGTTCCCAAAGAACCTTACATGTCTAAGGTCACCTCTCATTCTTCTAAACTGCAATGAGTACAGACTAAACTATGCATCCTCTCCTCTAAAGACAGTCCCTTCAAACCCAGAAACCACATTCTCTGGACTGTCTCCATTGCCAGTCTTTGAATACTTTTAAGGTATGACAGATAGATTCCTGTCTATTGAGCAAGGTGATAAAACTTTATCGGGGTGGGCAGAATGCAGATTTAAAGTTACAATTACATCAGTCACAAACTTCCTAAATGGTCCAAGGGACTGAATGGCCTATTCCTGCTCCTAAACTGTATCCTCAGATACATTCGTTCAGTTTGCAGCAGCACATCCCTCCAAGTGTCAACTTGTCTATTTATCCAAATACCTAAATTTAAATCACAGGAGCTTTAGCAAATGCTCCAATACTGTGCCTTGTTGTACAAATTTAATGTTCATAAGGAGAGCCTTAGGAAACCTGCAGCGTTGGATTTTTTGAGGCTCCGGCGTTTGCTAACGGAGAAATCGGATTGAAACACTGCAGCATCGCAAGCAGCGAGATGGGCAGGTGGACCCACCTCTCCGGCCGCTGCAGGAGACTCCAGGCCCGCTCAGGTAGGGCGGCGGACCCTCCACCTGCTCGCCCGGCCCGCTCCCCACATTATCCTGGGGCACCGCCCGCAGAAACTCCCTCAGAGTCGGCACACCCGCCAGTCCCGCAGCGCTGGGAGGCCGCGCCGGCCCGTCCTGCCTGTGCCTGACCACGGTGGCGGCCCCCAACTGCCCATGAGCCCGGGGGACGGTAGACGGTAAGAGACCCCTGACGGCCCTGAACCTCCTCATGATGGCCGGCGGCGGCGGCAGCGCCAGTGCGCTGGTCAGGAAAAAGCAACATCGCGAGGGTCGGCAACCGACGGGATTTCAACGGCAGCGTCTGTGACGCATGCGCAGAAGCAATTTGAAGGCGGTGCGCCACCATCTTTATACAGGAGCAGTGAGGCTTACCTGTGTTAAAGACAATGGTTAAAATCACACAACACCAGGTTATAGTTCAACAGGTTTATTTGGAAGTACAAGATTTCGGAGTACTGCTCCTTCGTCAGGTAGCTAGTGGGGCAGGATCATAGGACACTGAATTTATAGTAAAAGATCAAAGTGTCACACAACTGATTCAATCTATTGAACATACCTAGATTGCTTTAGATTAGATTAGTTTACAGTGTGGAAACAGGCCCTTCGGCCCAACAAGTCCACACCGACCCGCCGAAGCGCAACCCACCCATACCCCTACATTTACCCCTTACCTAACACTACGGGCAATTTAGCATGGCCAATTCACCTGCACATTTTTGGACTGTGGGAGGAAACCGGAGCACCCGGAGGAAACCCACGCAGACACAGGGAGAACGTGCAAACTCCACACAGTCAGTCGCCTGAGGCGGGAATTGAACCCGGGTCTCTAGCGCTGTGAGGCAGCAGTGCTAACCACTGTGCCACCGTGCTGTTAAGTCCTTAATCATTAGAATGGGTTGCAGGTTTCAATTCATTATTATGTAAATTGCAGGACATCTTTCAAGTCACATTCCCGAGATTACAAGGTTTTGTAAAAAAAACAGGTGACAGTTCAGACAATGCATTAATGGTGTGAGTTTAGAGTCTGTCTGTATCCCAACCTTGAGTCCGACTGGTTCTATTTCTGTGGGATATAGGTGAATTAATGTTATTTCTGCAATTATAAGTTCTGATACAGAGTAAATGAATTTACATTAGTTTGGGATTGTTTCGGACGAGAGCTGACTTAGCAAAAATGAGGAAACATATAATCCGTTAAAGAAAATGGTATGTTAGCATGAGACGTGATTACAGAACAATGGTGGATGTATGGGCAAACAGCAAAAACATCTGTTTCCCCACTTGTACAGAGACACAGGAACAAACCCCAATTAAAAGGGCTTAGTGATAAGATGCTGTGAGGGGCAGCGCAGATGGAGGGAGCAGATAATGGTAAGCAAAGGATGGGATGACGTCAAACAACCTTATAGGAGGCAGAGATAGACATTTGTCACTGACAAGGCCGGATAAACAGAAGTTGTGGGATCAGTCTTAAGGAAATGAGTGACGTAAGCGAAGCAGGGAACAAACAATGGAATAAGGAAAACATATGGGAAAAAACTGTATAAATTGCGAGAGTTTGTTGGGGTTTACTGTGCATTTGTCATTGCCTTACCTGGCAATTAGACATGGCACCCACTTGTAAGTGTACAAATAAACGACTCTGTTTCAGATATTTGGTCTCGGACTGAAATTATTAAAGTGAGTGAGATTTTGTTTCTCACAATTGGGGGCTCGTCCAGGATTTTCTTCCATCACCGGGGGGAGTGGCTGGCCTTGGACACTGGGAAGACGCGTCCCGTTCCCCATTGAGGAGCGGTCTCGTGTCCCGGTTTGGTCTGCTCCCTTGGATGACTGGTGTTTTATCCTACAAGAGAGACATCTGAATCAGACAGTGATAGGAGGTTGATAGACAATACGGAAAAAAGGGGCCAGGCAACTCTGTGCACAGACCAAGGTAAGAAAATTGACTTTAAGTATTGCCTTGGTGGCCGGGATTGATTTTTAGTAGTTAATAAGGGACTAACGAAGGAACTCAATATGGATTGTGCTGTGGGTAAGGAAAAAGCCTCTGGGAAAACAAAAGAAGGAAAAGGCAATGGAAATGGAGGCGGGGTCCCTTACAACATACCTCCAGAAGGTCCTTTGGGCAGAATGTTGTGGAATTGGCAAAATAATACTTGTACAAGGGAGAAAGATAATTAAATATTGTTGCTTTATATGGACTAAGGAATCCATTCTTCGTCCCGCTGTCTTCTGGCCAAAGTACAGATCGGACGAAGACTGGGTTTGTGAATATCTGAATTTATATGTCAATGTGCGAGAGAGAGAGAGAGAATGAAAAGAGCTGTACAGCTGGTAGGAAGTTTAACCCTTTGTGATTTGGTTTGAGTGAACATTTGTTTGTTGGTGATTGAATGTTTGTGTTTTATTCCCTGGAGCTTGAGTTCTAGGACTGTTTTGAATCTGATTTTTGTTATGAAAACTTAACATGATTTCTTTTAAGGTTAAGGATTCTATCGAGATTATGAAGAAGAAAAAAGAATGATAACTTCTGTTCTTTTTACAGATCATGACTGCCTTACTATCAGTTTCTAACTAATCTCTTTTTTCTTTACATAAAAGCGATTTATGGAGGACAGTTGAAGTTTCAGTTCAACATTAGATTGTAGTAAAAGCAAAATTCTATGGTTAATATCTGTGACCTTGGATTCAGCCATTGTTCATGCATTAGAAGTTTTTTTAAAAACTTGAGTAGACAAATTCTTTTAAGGCAGCTCTGATTATTTTACGACCTATAGTATTGTAATTGAGCAATGATTGGTCAGGACTATTTAAGAAAATTTTGGATCTAAATTAAAGGACTAAAACTGGGTAATTATAGTGAATTGCAAAATTGGGAACTGTATGCATTTTGCATTTTAACTATTAAATACTGAAGAAATGAACGTAAATATATAAATATATTTATAAGTTAGGAACAGGCTTTAAAGGTTAGTCAAGCATGAATTGATGAATTGGTGTTTGAAGTTATGGGGAGCAAGAAATATTGCAATATTTCTTTAAAGAAAGAAAAAGGGGAAGAACGTGACGACTTATCCCCTTCAGGAGGTACCCATAGGGGACAAAGAGATTGGGTTTGTAAGTGCCCCCCCCTCACTAGTGGGGAGGTCAGAACATTTAAAAAGGAAATGAAGGTCCTGGTTGAGGATCCGGTGGGGTTGTCTGAACACATTGATCAACTTCTGGGGCCCAGTCTGTATACCTGGGCTGAATTAATATCTATTCTGAATATACTATTTACTGGGGAGGAAAGGGGACTTATACGGGGAGCTGCCATTAAAATATGGGACAGGGAACACCCGATTGGAGATGGGGATGCTGGACAGGGAGAGGTGAAGTTTCCCCTCAAAGACCCCCAGTGGAAAAACCAAAACCTGGAGCATAGAGAAGAAATGAGGGAATTGAAAGACCTGATTCTAAAAGGAATAAAAGAGGCAGTTCCAAAGTCACAGAATTTGACTAAAGCCTTTGAAGTTAGACAGGAGAAAGATGAGACTCCCTCAGCTTTCCTGCAAAGATTAAGGGACTCAATGCGGAAATATTCTGGAATGAACCCTGAGGACCCAGTGGCACAGGATCTGTTGAAAGTACATTTTGTGACAAAAGCATGGCCAGACATACAGAGAAAGATACAGAAGATAGAAGGGTGGAGCGAAAAACCATTAGATGAATTGCTGAGAGAGGCACAGAAAGTGTTTGTAAAGAGGGAGGATGAGAGACAAAAACAGAAGGCGAAAATGATGGTAGCTGCAGTAGATGAGGTAACTAAGGGGAGAATGGAACCAATAGTGAGCGACCGGAGTGGCGGGTGGCAGCATGTATGACAGAGAGGAAAGGGGAGAGGGAGAGGACAAGGGGGAGCATTTGATAGAGGGTTTGGGCGACAAGGGCAGAGATGGAAGTCTCCACAGGCAGGATGCTATTATTGTGGAAAGATAGGGCATTTTAAGCGGGAGTGTCCTGATCTACAAAGGGAAGAAAGGGCAATTCCGCTTATGAATTTTGTTGAAGAAAAGGGGTGTCAGGGGTTCCTGCCCTCGGTGGCCCACCAGGAACCCTTGATAAACTTGAAGGTGGGACCCTGTAGGGAGGATGCAGTCTTCCTAGTAGATACGGGGGCAGCGCGGTCATCGCTGAATTTTAAACCAAAGAGGGGAGATGTCGACACGGTCAATTACTGTTTCAGGGGTGAAAGGGGAAGGATTTACTGTTCCAGTATTTGAACCTATGATGATAGAAGGTTCTAAGGATAGGGTCACAGGGGAACTGCTGTATATCCCTGATATAGGAAGTAACTTACTGGGGAGAGACTTAATTATCCTTTTAGGACTGGAGATTGGAATTTAGGAAAAAGAATTAGTTGTACAACTGGCGATGTTGACAGAGGATGCAGAGAGAAAGATAGACCCTATTGTATGGGCTAGAGAAGGGAATCATGGAAAACTACAGATCCCCCCGCTTTTAATAAATTTAAAACGGAAAGGGGACGTTGTCTGTGAACGACAATACCCTATTTCCATAGAAGGTAAATGAGGACTGCAGCCAGTAATTGAGGGACTGATTAGAGATGGACTGTTGGAGCCATGTATGTCTCCTTATAATACCCCAATTCTACCAGTGCGGAAATCTGATGGAACTTATCGATTAGTGCAGGATTTGAGAACATTAAATCGAATAGTACAGATCAGGCACCCAGTGGTGCCAAACCCCTACACGTTATTAAGTAAGATCCCTCATGATTACAGATGGTTTAGTGTGATAGATTTAAAAGATGCCTTTTGGGTTTGTCCCTTGGCGGAGGAAAGATTTGGGACTATCCCCCTATGAAATTTTATTTGGATTACCTTATCTGGGAACGAATGGAGAATTGCCAATTCCCGAAACTAAAGATTTGTTTTTAAAGAAGTATATACTGGGCTTGTCCTCCTCTTTATCTTTCCTCAGAAAACAGGGCCTATTGGCACAGACTCCGCCCCTTGAATTCGCTGTTCACCCCATCCGGCCAGGAGATTGGGTCTTAGTAAAATCATGGACAGAGACTAAATTGCAGCCGGACTGGGAAGGGCCGTACCAGGCTCTTTTGACTACCGAAACGGCAATAAGGACTGCGGAAAAAGGCTGGACTCAAAGGGCCTGTGGACCCTCCAGTTGAGGAAGAAGTCTGGACAGCCGAATCAATGCAAGACCGGCTGAAACTCAGACTAAAGAGACTTTGAGTAACTGACTATACAGCGGCGACGCGAGCGCGGGATTATTTCAGTAAGATTGTATATTAAGCCTTTTTGTGCTTCAGCATGATTAGAATGCTGGGAATGTTTAGAGTTATGATGCTAGCCCTCTTGGTATTAGGATTTTGTCAAATATCATTTTCATATGTATTATTAATGGTTCCTGAGTCTGATAATCCACAAGTAATAGACACTGATGCATGCAGCTTAGTAAATTGTGGGAATGTAGTTAATCAGAGACAGTACCGCAGCTCAGAGATACATCTTAAGTCCTATGGGGATGGCCTCGGGGATGGTACTTGGTATTATGGTCTCGTCACAGTACACCGGGCCCCCTTCCAACCAGCTCGCGATTGTCTCGATAAGAAGTGTAACCCCATATACCTAACGATAAGGAAAACCACATGTCACGAAGCAATTTTGGGGAGGGGGCACTTATGAGATACAATTAAATGAAACATTTGGGATTGAAATGAAAACAAATGGGAAGGAGTTCGTGGGCTGTTGTTTTCGAATTAGTGTAGGACAGGGAAAACGGGTAGAATTACTGGGTAATGAGATACAACCTTTCACCCCTCCCGATGATCCTAAAGTAGTAAAAATTATAGAGGTAAAAGACTTGAAACAGACCATCGAGATAGAAACTGGGTACGGGGAAGCAAATGCCTGGGTTGAATGGGTAAAGTATACTGTAAAAAGTCTGAACAAAAGCAATTGCTATGCATGTGCCTCCGGTAGGCCAGTGGCCCAGGTGGTTCCCTTTCCGCTCGAGTGGAAGCAAGACAGGAAGGGCATGAAATGTATGATAGCCCTGTACCAGGATGAGACTGCATGAAACGATAGGAATTGTACCTCCCTATCTCTGATGTTCCCTCCCTTGGAGAAGAAAGATGTAAAAGCTCCCCCCACATTTTCCGCCGCAGTTGGAAATCATACGTCGTGTGTGCGCAGGCAAGGTACAAGTCGGTCGAGAGATTTGGGGGAGCTGAAATTATGTACAGAGATTAAGAATGTTACCGAAACGGAGAAGGGAGGGAACTACTCAGCACTAAAGGTTCCCCGAGCGGATCTGTGGTGGTACTGTGGAGGAAAAATATTGAGACCCACACTACCTCCGGATTGGAGAGGGATATGTGCAATTGTACAATTGGCAATTCCATTTACCTTGGCATTTGAGAAGGAAAAGATAGTAGGGAAAAAGGGAAGGGGTAAGAGATTACTGTGAGATACTTCTTTTGATGACAGGATTTATCTTGATTCGGTAGGAGTCCCTAGGGGAGTACCTGAATTCAAAGCTCATAACCAGATTGCAGCAGGCTTTGAGTCAGCTCACTTTTGGTGGGTAACAATTAATAAAAATGTAGATTGGATAAATTATATTTTCTATATTCAACAGCGATTTATAAATTATACAAGAGAGGCGGTTAAAGGAATATCAGAACAGCTTGATGGGACAAGTAGGATGGCATGGGAAAACAGAATAGCCCTTGATATGATTTTAGCAGAAAAGGGGGTGTGTGTGTGATGTCAGGAGGAAGCTGTTGTACCTTTATTCCTAATAATAATGCGCCTGATGGTTCAATTACTCGGGCCTTACGGGGATTGACTACTTTAGCAGAGGAACTGGCTGAGAATTCAGGAGTAGACACATCTCTCACGGGATGGCTTGAATCCTGGTTTGGAAAATGGAAGGGGGTGGTGGTTTCTATCCTTACTTCCCTGATAGTAGTAGTCGGGGTATTGGTGGCCATTGGCTGTTGTGTCATACCCTGCATACGAGGGCTCACCCGAAGACTGATTGAAACAGCCTTGATGAAACAGATGCCCCTAAGAGGGAATCAGACAGAGGAACTTTATCGGCTAAATAATGAGGAGTTGAGTGAAACCAAGATGGATGAAATCTCTGAAATGATGCTTGCGAATTTTGGGAACAATGTAAAAAAAGAGACAAAAATGCAGAAGATAACAAATGGTAATCAAAAGAAAAAGGGGAAATTGTGGGATATAGGTGAATTAATGTTATTTCTGCAGTTATAAGTTCTGATACAGAGTAAATGAATTTACATTAGTTTGGGATTGTTTCGGACGAGAGCTGACTTAGCAAAAATGAGGAAACATATAATCCGTTAAAGAAAATGGTATGTTAGCATGAGACGTGATTACAGAACAATGGTGGATGTATGGGCAAACAGGAAAAACATCTGTTTCCCCACTTGTACAGAGACACAGGAACAAACCCCAATTAAAAGGGCTTAGTGATAAGATGCTGTGAGGGGCAGCGCAGATGGAGGGAGCAGATAATGGTAAGCAGAGGATGGGATGACGTCAAACAACCTTATAGGAGGCAGAGATAGACATTTGTCACTGACAAGGCCGGATAAACAGAAGTTGTGGGATCAGTCTTAAGGATATGAGTGACGTAAGCGAAGCAGGGAACAAACAATGGAATAAGGAAAACATATGGGAAAAAACTGTATAAATTGCGAGAGTTTGTTGGGGTTTACTGTGCATTTGTCATTGCCTTACCTGGCAATTAGACATGGCACCCACTTGCAAGTGTACAAATAAACAACTCTGTTTCAGATATTTGGTCTCGGACTGAAATTATTAAAGTGAGTGAGCTTTTGTTTCTCACAATTTCCAAAGTAGGAATTTATAAAACGTCACCTGGACTGAATGCCGACAGATTGTGTGCTTTTTGAACGAAATGGAATGTATCTGCAAATACAAGTCTGCAAATGCAAATTCACCCCACGGACTTGTGTGTGTGTGTGTGTGTGTGTGTGTGTGTGGGGGGGGGGGGGGGGGGGGGGGGGGGGAGAGCGAGTGTGATGGAGTATATGCCTGTAAGATGATGTGCACATGCGTGTGAGTGTGGGGGGTGTATGTGTGTGTGTCTGAGAGTATGTGTACGACAGATCTTGGCGAGGTCCTTATTCTCACTGATAACGTTTTATAGGCGGCAAAGAACATGGTGTAGTTTCTCTGTTCCAGGGAAGTACTGGACAACAAATGGTACCCTATAGTTGCATTCTGTGTCTGTCTCCTGAGGAGGTTATCATGGTTTCTTGCTGTGGTATGTCTGAACCTGAGATCGATGAGTTGAGCATTGTATCCTGTTCTTATGAGAGCATCCTGCAGCACCTTCAGGTGTCCGTCGCATTCCTACTCATCTTAACAGATCCTGTATATGCATTGTGCTTTGCTGCTTTAATATGTTTAGGGTGGAAGCTAGAGAAGTGCAGCATTGGGAGGTTATCTGTGGTTTGCAGTAGAGTGTGGTACTGAGGTGCCTGTCCTTGATGGAGTTGCGTGTGTCCAAGAATGAGACAGATACTAAAGAGTATTGCAGAATTGTATTTGCAGATAATTCTATTTTGTTCAAAAAGCACATAATCTGCAGGCAGTCAATGCTAACAGTCAATCCATGTGACATTATATAAATTCCTACTTTGGAAATAGAATCAGTCTGACTCAAGATTGGAATACATGCAGACTTTAGCCTCTCACCTTTAATGCATTGTCTGAGCTGAGATGTCACCTTTTTCTATAAAAACTTAAGTCATTATAGAATCATAAAATCCCCGCAGTGTGGAAACAGGCCATTCAGCCCAACTGACCATCCAAAGAGTATCCCACCTAGACCCATTCCCCTACCCTATTACTCTACATTTCCCATGACTAATGCACCTAACCTACACACCCCTTAAAATTTTAGCATGGTCAATTCACCTAACCTGTACATCTTTGGACTATGGGAGGAAACTCATGCAGAGATGGGGAGGATGTGCAAACTCCACACAGACAGGCATCCGAGGCTGGAATAATCTCAGGAATGTGACTTGAAAGAAATTCTTTGATTTACATATTAATGAGTCGAAACCTGCAACCCATTCTAAAAGATGAAAGATTTAACAGCAATCCAGGTTTGTATCAGTTGCATGACACTATGATTTTGTACTATAAATTCTGTGTCTTATGATCCTGCCCCTTTAGCTACCTGAAGAAGGAACAGCACTCCAAAAGTTACTACTTCCAAATAAACCTTTTGGACAATAACCTGGTGTTGTGTGAATTTTACCTTGAAAGAAAATGGGCAACCTGTCGCTATCTTTGTAAGTTATCTGAACCCACACATACGTCAAGTCTTTAACTCACAGCCATTTTAGTAAAGAAAAGTGCCTCACCCCATAATTAGGGAAGGAAAATTTCATTTTGTTGAAGGAATGCTTAATAATCCTTAATGTGCACTAAAATTACATAACATATGAATTGCAGCAGATTCTTGCACCTGTAGCTTTTTTTGTCTCAAACTAAGTTTGTACCACTGCAAAGTCTCTTCAAAGGATGCCCATTTTGAGGAAGTTCTAACCCTCCCTCAGAAGTGTACTCAGTTATTCCCTTTCTCACTGCCACAGTGCCGTGTCACCTTGCTCCCACCCCCAGTTCTGAAGAGATACAAACAAAACGTTGACTTCTCCACCTCCTGATGCAACCTAGCTTGCTCTGTTATTCCAGCCTCCTGCTTGTCTACCTTTGATTCTGCAGGTTTTTTTGCTTCTGTTCTTAAACAGTTCATAAAATCAAATAAAGTTGGTTCAAAATGGTTGGAGAAAAAATTTCATGTGATAGCTCAAGGTAGAAATGGGCGGCACGGTGGCACAGTGGTTAGCACTGCGGCCTCACAGTGCCAGAGACCTGGGTTCAATTCCCGCCTCAGGCAACTGACTGTGTGGAGTTTTCACATTCTCTCTGTGTCTGCATGGGTTTCCTCCCACAGTCCAAAAATGTGCAGGTCAGGTGAATTGGCCATGCTAAATTGCCCGTAGTGTTAGGTAAGGGGTAAATGTAGGGGAGAAAGTGAGGTCTGCAGATGCTGGAGATCAAAGTTGAAACTTTATTGCTGGAACAGCACAGCAGGTCAGGCAGCATCCAGGGAACAGGAGACTCGACGTTTCGGGCACAGGCCCTTCTTCAGGAATGAGCAGAGAGTGTTCAGCAGGAGAAGATAAAAGGTAGGGAGGAGGGACTTGGAGGAGGGGCGTTGGAAATGTGATAGGTGGAAAGAGGTCAAGGTGAGGGTGATAGGTCGGAGTAGGATGGAGGCGGAGAGGTCAAGAAGAAGACTGCAGGTCAGGAAGGCGGTGCCGGGCTGGAGGGATTCGGCTGAGACAAGGTGGGGGGAGGGGGGATGAAGAAACTGGTGAAGTCCAAGTTCATCCCCTGTGGTTGGAGGGTTCCCAGTCGGAAGATAAGACGCTCCTCCTCCGACCGTCGCGTTGTTGTGGTTTGGCGGTGGATGAGTCCAATGACCTGCATATCCTCGGTGGAGTGGGAGGGGGAGTTGAAATGCTGTGCTACAGGGTGGTTGGGTTGGTTCGTCTGGGTGGCCCAGAGGTGCTCTCTGAATCGCTCCGCAAGTAGGCGGCCTGTCTCCCCAATATAGAGGAGGCCACACCGGCTGCAGCGGATGCAGTAGATGATGTGGGTGGAGGTGCAGGTGAATCTGTGGCGGATATGGAAGTTTCCTTTGGGGCCTTGGAGAGAAGTGAGGGGGGAGGTGTGGGCGCAAGTGTTGCACCTCCTGCGGTTGCAAGGGAAGGTGCCGGGAGTGGAGGTTGGGTCGGTGGGGGGTGTGGATCTGACAAGGGAGTATGTAGGGGTATGGGTGAGTTGCGCTTCGGCGGGGCGGTGTGGACTTGTTGGGCCGAAGGGCCTGTTTTCACACTGTAAGTAATCTAATCTATAAATGGCTTGAAGTTTACCTCAGATGATACAAAGCTTGGAAATTTATTGAAAGCTATAGAGCAGGTTATTTTTAAAAAAGCATAAAAATACAAAGTTTTCAAACCAAACTAGTATTATTCCAAAAAGTGATGCTTGGACACATTTATGTAATAAACATACATGATAACAAAGTGCAAAATAACTTGATGGTGAGAAATTGGGCTTATTGGCATCCACTGTTTAAACACTTCATCTGCCATTAAAGCTTCAAAGTGGCATCTACACACAATGGTGTGTGAATTATACTGGGTAATTCAATAAATAAACAAATAGATACCATTGTATAGCAGACCTGTATAAGATGAGCAGGTCTTGGCATTGAAATGCATCTTATGCTATCTGTTTATTTGTTAATTGTTTCAAGTTGTGGCATCTACAGGGAATTTACTGTGGCAACTGGTAAAGGTGATATTGGTATCATCAAAGTTTCTGCACATCGATGCTTCTAATCATGCATGGCTGCACTCTCTGAATGGCAGTACCTTAGGGGAAAAAAAGTCGTGATCTGCAGAATGAACAGAGGAAATGCAGATCAGAACAAAGTGCTGTCAGATGAGGGTGGAGAAGGAATCTCAGCAAGAGGCCATTTCTCCCCAAAGGTACTGATGGAAAAGTTCTCCTACCTGAATCACTGCAAGAAACCTGAACCACTATCCACAATTATCCCATCTACGAAGAGTTATGGTTGCAGGACTGGTGTGTTCAGAGTCTGTCAGTAAGAAACCTTGGGGTGCGGGTTCATAGTTCCTTGAAAGTGGAGTTGCGGGTAGACAGGATAGTGAAGAAGGCATTTGGTACACTTGCCTTTATTGGTCAGAGCATTGAGTATAGGAGTTGGGAGATCATGTTGCAGCTGGACAGGCCACTTTTGGAATACTGCATTCAATTCTGGTCTCCCTGCTAAAGGAAAGATGGAGTGAATTTTGAAAGGATCCAAAAAAGATTTACATAGATGTTGCCAGGTTTTAAGCTGAGAGGCTGAATAGGCTGGGGCTATTTTCCAAAGATTTTCAGAGGCTGAGAGGTTTGAATTGCTTTGATTTATTGTAGTCATGTGTGCCTAAAAGCTTTGTTAATGAACAGTACAGGCAAAGGCTCTCTAAGCAAGGGCATTCACAGCATAAGTTTAAGGTGAGAGGGAAAAGATTCAAAAGGGATCTAAAGGGTAACATTTTCATGCAGAGGGTGGTGAGTATATGGAGTGAGCTCCCGGAGGACATAGTGGAGGCTGGTACAATTCACCATTGAAAAGACATCTCGATGCGTACATGATTAGGAAGAGTTTAGGTGACATGGGCTAAATGCTGCCACATGGGACTAGATTAATTTAGGATAGCTGTCAGCATGGACAAGTTGTTGCCATGCTGTACAACTTTATACCTCTATGACTCTAGGTTACCCATTTTGCTCGCATAGGGGATTGAGGAATGCCGAGCTGTCCTACCCAAATCTCTCTAATTACCTTTATTTATATTTCCTCAATGTAATTAAATTGCCACAAAGCATATGGGATAATGTGTTGATGAGGAGAATAACAACACATATGAACAGATAAACTAAGACGAAAACTGAATCTCAACATTACACAACAGGATATGGACCAGATGGGCCAATGGGCTGAGAAGTGGCAGATGGAGTTTAATTCAGATAAATGCGAGGCGCTGCATTTTGGGAAAGCAAATCTTAGCAGGACTTATACACTTAATGGTAAGGTCCTAGGGAGTGTTGCTGAACAAAGAGACTTTGGAGTGCAGGTTCATAGCTCCTTGAAAGTGGAATCGCAGGTCGATAGGATAGTGAAGAAGGCGTTTGGGATGCTTTCCTTTATTGGTCAGAGTATTGAGTACAGGAGTTGGGAGGTCATATTGTGGCTGTACAGGACAGTGGTTAGGCCACTGTTGGAATATTGCGTGCAATTCTGGTCTTCTTCTTATCAGAAAGATGTTGTGAAACTTGAAAGGGTTCAGAAAAGAGTTATAAGGATGTTGCCAGGGTTGGAGGATCTGAGCTATAGGGAGAGGCTGAACAGGCTGAGGCTGTTTTCCCTGGAGCATTGGAGGATGAGGGGGTACCTCATAGAAGTTTACAAAATTATGAGGGGCATGGATAGAGTAAATAGACCAAGTCTTTTCCCTGGGGTCGCAGAGTCCAGAACTAGAGGGCATAGTTTTAGGGTGAGAGGGGAAAGATATAAAAGAGACCTAAGAGGCAACTTTATCGTGCAGAGGGTGGTACATGTATGGAATGAGCTGCCAGAGGATGTGGTGGAGGCTGGTACAATTGCAACATTTAAGAGGCATTTGGATGGGTATATGAATAGGAAGGGTTTGGAAGGATATGGGCCGGGTGCTGGCAGGTGAGACTAGTTTGGGTTGGGATATCTGGTCGGCATGGACGGGTTGGACCGAAGGGTCTGTTTCCATGCTGTACATCTCTATGACTCTATGATTCTATTTTCAGGAGCTGCAGTGTTTAGCAGTAAAAGAAGCATGCACACAGGACAACAAGATATTACATTCAATTTACTGAATCAATTGAAGTAACCAAATATATTAAATAATTAGACCCAACTATTTGTATCCTTTATGTAATTTCAGAAAATGGAACTATTTTTTGCATGGACATATTTTATAGTTAAACTTTTCCTTGGTAATTACAGTAAAATATTATAAAGCAGTAATATGTCTACATGTAAAGCATTACATAGTGCAAGGAAAAATTGCTTCAGGCAAACATCAATGAGAGAAAGATTTGTATAATAAATTTCTTCCTGGACGTTTCAGTTTTTGATCACTGCATCCTTGGTGTGCAATTCTTTGACATTCAAGTGTAGGTGAAATCAGTGGCAACCAGTAGGAAATTCTAAAGAATATAAACAAAGGAAAACCTGAGCAATTACCGGGAACAATAGACGTTATCTTTACTTTTATTACAATCTATTTTATTCACCATTGAAATGTCTGGCAGTCATTGCAAACAATAACACAATTTCTCAATATTAGTGGAGATAAATGCGTGAAGCTTTAGCTTTCTTCGGGTGACACATAATGCTACCTGTTACATTCTACTACATTACCACTCTGAAATATAGCTATTTTTATGAAAAAGTACATATAAGAATCATTGATAACTTTCTTGGTCTTGCTTGTTCTGTAAAAGCAATTATATAAAGAAAGGAAACAAATAGTGTGCAGGGATGTGCAGGCTAATGGGTTAGCTGTGAGTGGTTATGGGGATAGGGTGGGTTTCGGTGGAATGCTCTTTAGAAGGTCAGAGTAGACTCAATGGACTGAATGACCTTTATCTGCACTAGGGATTCTATGAGTCTATAAATCAAAGTGGACAAAGAATATAAAGATCCAAAGAAGTGTAGATGCTGGAAATCAGAAACTTAACCAGAAATTGCTGAAAAATTTCAGCAGGTCTGGCAGCAGATGTGGAGAGAAATCAGAGTTAACATTTCAGGTTGAATGACCCTTCCTCAGAACAGCTGTACACAACGACAATAGAACAGCTGTTGTGGCTCTGGACAAAGGTAAGTAGGAAATATTTATTTGCAATTGCAAGGGATTACACATTAGAAGAAGGTAAATTAACTATTATTAGGTGTATAGTAACGAAGAACTTAGAAAATTATAAAATAATTATGTAGAGTCATCATGGATTTATGAAATGAAAATTATATTTGGAAATCTGTTAGAGTTCATTGCAAGTAATAAAATGGTAAATTGGGTTTGAATGCATGTAGTGTATTTAGATTTACAATAAAATTGATAAGTTTCTGCAAAAGACATTATTACATAAAGTTAGGACTCTGAGGATTCAGGATACTATATTAAGCACTGTCTGAAAATTGATTAATGAACAGAAAGTAAGAATGTACAGTTAGTTCCAATTGTCAGGCTGTAGCTAGTGGGAGAAACCTATTGAGGATAATAAAAGTAACAGCAGATTCCTGAAGAAGGGCTTATGCCTGAAACGTCGATTCTCCTGTTCCTTGGATGCTTCCTACTCCTGCTGCGCTTTTCCAGCAACACATTTTCAGCTCTGATCTCCAGCATCTGCAGTCCTCACTTTCTGCTAACAGCAGATAGAGGTGAATATAAGCGAAACAATAAGACAGTCCAAAGTAAAGGGGGCAGAAGCTAAAGCATCAGTTAGCAATGAAAATTAATAAGTTATCAAAATAGAAAAAAAAAGGGCAGAATGTATCCAGAACCCAACAACAATTATACGCAGACCAGCAGTTAGCAAAGAAACCAAACCAGCAAAGATTAAAGAGCAGACAAATTTCTTGGGCCAAAAGAGGGAGATTTAGAGGTCAGAGGAGAGCAGTCTAAGAGCGCATTGAAGGAGTTCACTGTCATCTAGAGCATTTACAGCAACTTAAACACCTCATTAATATTACATACGGGCTTTACGGTGCCTGTCTAATGAAATCCAGTAGCCGCCCCTCCCGGGCTCTGCTTGTCACTGGTTCCTTACCCACTTGGGTGTTTTTCCTGGTGATGGAATATTAATAAAGTTATCTACACACCTGGTGTCTTGCACCTACACAGCCACAACATGGGTGCTGGGGAAAATAAGTACTACTGCTGTATAGCAGTTAGTGTAGGAGGATGTGATAAACAAATACATAACTAGAAGATTGGAACCTCCTCAGCTATAGACTCATAGAGTCATAGAGATGTACAGCACAGAAACAGACCCTTCGGTCCAACCGTCCATGCCAACCAGATATCCCAACCCAATTTAGTCCCACTGCCAGCACCCGGCCCATACCCCTCCAAACCCTTCCTATTCATGAGGAGAAAGTGAGGTCTGCAGATTCTGGAGATCAGAGCTGAAAATGTGTTGCTGGAAAGGCGCAGCAGGTCAGGCAGCATCCAGGGAACAGGAGAATTGACGTTTTGGGCATAAGCCCTTCTTCAGGAATGAGGAAAGTTTGTCCAGCAGGCTAAGATAAAAGGTAGGGAGGAGGGACTTGGGGGAGGGGCGTCGGAAATGTGATAGGTGGAAAGAGGTCAAGGTGAGGGTGATAGGTCAGACTGGGGTGGGGGCGGAGAGGTCAGGAAGAAGATTGCAGGTTCGGAAGGCGCTGCTGAATTCGATGGATTTGACTGAGACAAGGTGGGGGGAGGGGAAATGAAGAAGCTGGTGAAATCCAAGTTCATCCCTTGTGGTTGGAGGGCTCCTAGGCGGAAGATGAGGCGCTCTTCCTCCAACCGTCGTTTTGTTGTGGTCTGGCGATGGAGGAGTCCAAAGACCTGCATATCCTTGGTGGAGTGGGAGGGGGAGTTGAAATGTTGAGCCACAGGGTGGTTGGGTTGGTTGGTCCGGGTGTCCCAGAGGTGTTCTCTGAAACGCTCTGCAAGTAGGCGGCCTGTCTCCCCAATATAGAGGAGGCCACATCGGGTGCAGAGGATGCAATAGATGATGTGTGTGGAGGTGCAGGTGAATCTGTGGTGGATATGGAAGTTTCCTTTGGGGCCTTGGAGGGAGGTGAGGGGGGAGGTGTGGGCGCAAGTCTTGCACCTCCTGCGGTTGCAGGGGAAGGTGCCGGGAGTGGAGGTTGGGTTGGTGGGGGGTGTGGATCTGACGAGGGAGTCACGGAGGGAGTGGTCTTTACGGAATGCTGATAGGGGAGGGGAGGGAAATATATCCTTGGTGGTGGGGTCCGTTTGGAGGTAGCGGAAATGACGGCGGATGATGCGCTGTACATGGAGATTGGTGGGGTGGTAGATGAGGACCAGTGGGGTTCTGTCCTGGTGGCGGTTGGAGGGGCAGGGCTCAAGGGCGGAGGAGCGGGAAGTGGAAGAGATGCGGTGGAGGGCATCGTCGACCACGTCGGGGGAAATTGCGGTCCTTGAAGAAGGAGGCCATCTGTGTTGTGCGTTTTTGGAACTGGTCCTCCTGGGAGCAGATGCGGCCAGGGAGGAATTGGGAGAATGGGATGGCGTTTTTACAGGGGGCAGGATGGGAGGAGGTGTAGTCCAGGTAGCTGTGGGAGTCGGTCGGTTTGTAGTAGATGTCCGTGTTGATTCGGTCGCCTGAGATAGAAATAGAAAGGTCGAGGAAGGGGAGGGAGGAATCTGAGACTGTCCAGGTGAATTTGAGGTCGGGGTGGAAGGTGTTGGTGAAGTGGATGAACTGTTCAACCTCCTCGTGGGAGCACGAGGCAGCGCCGATACAGTCATCGATGTAGCGGAGGAAAAGGTGGGGGGTGGGACCAGTGTAGTTGCGGAAGATGGACTGTTCCACATATCCTACGAAGAGGCTGGCATAGCTGGGGCCCATGCGAGTGCCCATGGCTACTCCTTTCGTTTGGAGGAATTGGGAGGATTGGAAAGAGAAGTTGTTCAGGGTGAGGACCAGTTCAGTCAGTCGAAGGAGGGTGTCAGTGGAAGGGTACTGGTCGGTATGGCGGGAAAGAAAGAAGCGGAGGGCTTTGAGTCCTTCGTGATGGGGGATGGAGGTGTACAGGGACTGGATGTCCCTTGGTGAAAATAAGGCGTTGGGGACCGGGGAAGCGAAAATCATGGAGCAGGTGGAGGGCATGGGTGGTGTCCCGAACGTAGGTGGGGAGTTCTTGGACTAAGGGGGACAGGACGGTGTCAAGGTATGCGGAGATGAGTTCGGTGGGGCAGGAGCAGGTGGAGACAATGGGTCAGCCGGGGCAGTCAGGTTTGTGGATTTTGGGCAGGAGGTAGAAGCGGGCGGTGCGGGGTTGTGGGACTATGAGGTTGGAGGCGGTGGATGGGAGATCCCCCGAGGTGATGAGGTTATGGACGATCTGGGAGATGATGGTTTGGTGGTGGGGGGTGGGGTCATGGTCAAGGGGGCAGTAGGAGGAGGTATCTGCGAGCTGGTACCTTCCTATTCATGTACCCATCCAAATGCCTTTTAAATGTTGTAATTATCCCAGCCTTCTCCACTTCCTCTGGCTTGAGGACTGACTCCGAGCTGGCTGGCCACAGACAGTGTACTGTGGAGGAAGTAGCTTGATTTGGACAGAGACAGAGGTACTGACTCTTTTGTTAAAAAAATGAAATCAGGTAGCTCGCTGCTACTGGGACTGTGCAATGTTTCCCCTGTGATACCATATTTAAACCTCAACTGTGCACCACTTCAATCCTGCAAGCCAGGAATTGGCCTTCAATCTCTGCTTCTCGCCCATTTTTGGAAAGAACATCTCCCAGAAAGGGAAACTGACACCCCTGGCTTGGCAAAACAGACTGGAGGTATTGCTAGTGGTAAAGAAGAGTTCATCCTCTTTACTTGGTTTGACAAAGGAGACCATGGTACCAGAACTAGCCATCCTGGAATCAGATGGCACCTCAGGTCAATGCTGTTTTCTGCATCAAAAAATGCCCAACAGTACCAGAGGAAGGTTGCAATCTGCAAGGGTAAATCCCATCATCCTTTCTTTGCCACTTTGTACTCACACTGATTCTGCCACCAACAAAGCTAAGTATCTATAATTTGTACCGATAAATGCAGCACCTCCACTGCTTGACTCTCACCTACTTCAACATTCTAAACTACTACTCCTTCCTGCCTTACTCACTCACTAAGGACAGGTCAGCACGTTTGCTGCTCCTGCATCATCATTCACCATTCTGAGGCTGCACGATGGATCAGTGGTTAGCACTGCTGCCTTATAGCACCAGGGTCCTAGGTCCAATTCCACCTTCGGGTGACTGTCAGTGTAGAGTTTGCATGCTCGCCCCGTATCTGTGTGGGTTTCATCCAGGTGCTCCGGTTTCCTCCCACAGTCCAAAGGTGTGGAGGGTTGGTGGATTGACCATATTGAATTGTTTGTAATGTCCAGGGAGGTGCATGTTAGGTAGGAAATGCAGGGCTACTGGGATAGGGTAGGGGAATTGGTTTGGGTGGGATGCTCTTTGGAGGGTCAGGACAGACTTAATGGGCCAAATGGCCTCTTTCGGAATTGTAGGGATTGAATGATTCTTCCATCTACTTTCATGTCACTCAATCCCTCCTTTGGTTTAATTGTAGGTACATTGGACCAACGCAGAGAGACATGCAACTGATATTTGATTCCTCATAAGAAGATCCTGGAGCTGGCTTGAGAAGATAGCACTGCTCATGTGGGGACACCGAGATCTCCCTGTCGAGGGAACTCAGAAGGCTTAATGGTGCCTTGCTGGGTTGCTTTCCTATTACCGCCACTGGTAACTTTTACTAATAAGCTCAAGCTTCTACCCCTGTTGCAGAAGTAATGGCTTCTCTTCTCTGCTACAGACACTAATAGCAGCCACACATGTACTACCGTGAAGAGGCCAGACCGTCCAGCCATCAGGTCCTCCTCCACCTCTGAGGAAGAAGCCACCGATCCCTCAGAGGATGCACTAGCAAAGCTTTCTCCTGTACCCTCCAGCAGTTCAGAGGCTGTCTCTTCAATGGGTTCTCGAGCTGGATCAGACTCGGGAGCACAATCTTATGAGCACATCACTAGCATACTTCTGCAGCTGGTTGAGAAAGAAACACACCAGGACTCTGACACTGAGAACTGTCAGAGACCAGGCAGTGCTCAGGTCCAGGCAGAAGATGTGTAGGTCAATTATAGAGTCAGGATCAGAGATTACAGCATTATGCACTTTTTTATTATTAGAAAGATAATCTCAGTATAGGAGGTTTGTCTGATGACCCAGTAAATGGCCTTGAAACTTGAAGGAATCCACCAGCTTATCAGTGCTGTGTAAGAGTCTCACTGGACTTGAAATGTTAACTTTGTATCTTTCTCATCAGGTACTGCCAGATCTGTTGAGTTGGTCTAACACATATTATGTTATCATAATATTGTACTGGCTCCAGCATGTACACATCTGGCTGTCTCCATGGACAGGTTGCCGTCTGCTGTGGCAAGTCCATCAGAACACTCAGTAGCTGCTGGAAGTGCACGCGGCTATGCACTCCATTGCTTTAGCCGCTGAGGCCTAACATCAGCACAATGCAAGAGGGAGCCGAGGGATCCAGATCTTACTCCAGAAGGCCCTTCTTCACAAGGAGACAGGGTGATGCCAGCAGTTAGCCTGACAGAGAAGGAACGGCACAGGCCTCCCCCAGTCCCCCAGCAGCTCCCACACAGAACAGTCCAGCAGTTCCAGGGTGCTCCACCTCCAACTTGTCTATCATCTCCAACTCCGTAGAAATTGCTGCCAAGAAGAATGAACCTGAATCTGGGCATGAGTCTCTCAGAATGACTGGGTCCTCTTGTCACTAATGTCGCTGGGGTCATTTCTCCAAATCTTATTGGCCAACAGAGTTTCCTGCAGGGCAAGCTCCCTACATCTCAGCTATGGGCCCTCTGATGTAAAAGTAATGCTGTGAGGGCTCAGAGTTAGCATATTATCATTATAGTGAGAAAGTTAGAAAGCCACAAAGGGATCAAGTTCCATGTTATACTTCTCTTTCAAGGCATACTGGGGACTCAAGGGTTATACATTCCACTACCAAAGAGACGCACTGCAGTATCAATTGCATGTTTGTCTTCTTACAGAATAGACAGAACATCTTTGTAGGGAGGAGGCTGACTGAATCTTAGAGAAGGAATCCATTGGAGCCACACATGTCGATTCCTCTGCAGCCTCAGGCACAGGTTTTTGTCCTCCTCAGACAAGACTGATAGCTTTATTCCTGATGAAGGGCTTTTGCCCGAAACGTCGATTTCGAAGCTCCTTGGATGCTGCCTGAACTGCTGTGCTCTTCCAGCACCACTAATCCAGAATCTGGTTTCCAGCATCTGCAGTCATTGTTTTTACCTTAGCCATAACCCTGTTAAACTGCCTCCTGCTCCCATTATCTTGCTTCCCCTTCGTATTAGCATAGGCATATGAATCCCCCATTGAGAACAGGCAAAACTCTTCTGTTTGAAGGGCTGTTTTCATTGGAAAAAAGAAGGTTTAGGGGTGACTTGATAGAGGTGTACAAGATGTTTAGGGGTTTAGATAGGGTTGACCATGAGAACCTTTTTCCACGTATGGAGTCAGCTATTACAAGGGGGCATAGCTTTAAATTAAGGGGTGGTAGGTATAGGACAGATGTTAGGGGTAGATTCTTTACTCAGCGAGTCGTGAGTTCATGGAATGCCCTGCCAGTAGCAGTGTTCTGCAAGGATCTGTTTTGGGATCATTGCCGTTTGTCATTTTTATAAATGACCTGGAGGAGGGGTTAGAAGGTTGGGTGAGCAAGTTTGCGGATGATACGAAAGTCAGTGGAGTTGTTGACAGTGAGGAAGGATGTGTCAGGTTACAGCGGGATATAGATAAGTTGCAGAGCTGGGCAGAAAGGTGGCAAATGGAGTTCAATGTAGATAAGTGTGAGGTGATTCACTTTGGTAAGAGTAACAAAAAGACGAGGTACTGGGCTAATGGTCAGATACTTGGTAGTGTGAATGAGCAGAGGGATATTGGTGTCCATGTACACAGATCTCTGAAAGTTGCCACCCAGGTAAAGAGTGCGATGAAGAAGGCATATGGCGTACTGGCTTTTATTGGTAGAGGAATTGAGTTCCAGGGCCCTGAGGTCATGTTGCCGTTGTATAAGACTCTGGTGCGGCCGCATCTGGAGTATTGTGTGCAGTGTTGGTCGCCATACTATAGGAAGGATGTGGAGGCACTGGAACGGGTGCAGACGAGATTTACCAGGATGTTGCCTGGTATGGTAGGAAGATCGTATGAGGAAAGGCTGAGGCACTTGGGGCTGTTTTCATTGGAGAAAAGAAGGTTTAGGGGTGACTTGATAGAGGTGTACAAGATGATTAGGGGTTTAGATAGGGTTGACCATGAGAACCTTTTTCCACGTATGGAGTCAGCTATTACGAGGGGGCATAGCTTTAAATTAAGGGGTGGGAGGTATAGGACAGATGTTAGAGGTAGATTCTTTACTCAGCGAGTCGTGAGTTCATGGAATGCCCTGCCTGTAGCAATGGTGGACTCTCCCTCTTTATGGGCATTTAAACGGGCATTGGATAGGCGTATGGAGGATAGTGGGCTAGTGTAGGTTAGGTGGGCTTGGATCGGCGCAACATCGAGGGCCAAAGGGCCTGTACTGCATTGTATTTTTCTATGTTCTATGTTCTATGAATATCTTCCCATCAAAACATGATCATGAAGGATTCAATAATTGATCCCTGTAATCCATTCACTTGTTATCACAGGACATCAACATTCACGGGGCCTTGTAAAATTATAATTGCCCATCTTAAACAATGTAACAACAATCAACCATGTGACTTATAGACCTTTTGTATTAATACTATAAAAATACTGCCTTTACATGGAGCAGAGATTCGTGGAGAAGTGTCACCACAAGTAAACGCACGACTACTTTTGGGGACATTAAGAATCTCTCGCCAGCTGTCTTATAATAAAGCATCTACTGTTGTAGTGAAATTTGTGTTGGCTGGCTTTTTCGAACAAAATAACATCAATATTTGGTGCCGTGACTCGGACCTCAACATAGGGAAGCTCTCACTGGGCTGAGTAAGTGACACAAAAGTCTGAATTGAACAGAACAGAGTGGTAAGGGCACCCCAGGGTATTCTACCCCAGACTGCTCCTTGTTATCAGCCAGACAATCTGTCCCTCGCCCAGTGGAACTGGTACCTTGAAGAGGTCAAACGAACCACCCGGACCCAGCTTGTAAGGTAGGAAAGTTTTGTCAGATTGCTTTGAATTGCCTCGGGGCGACATTGGCTACTCTATATTGTTCCTGTAGGAAAAAGGTTGGTACTGGGGACTCTGGTCAGGGAAGTGTTCATCACTACCTGAGGGATTCGGTTTAGGGAGCTGCCTCTTTTGGATATGGCTGGTGGAAATTAATATATAATAAGGAAAGAGGGTAGGCTCAGTAACTTTCTCACCCCGTAGTGTTGATATGGCTGTTGGAAATTGTTTGTAGCAGAACTTGAGTCATAAGATAAAATGGAACAGTCCTCTATGTTGTTGGGAAAGGGGATATTCTGTGAGGAAATATCTGATTGAATAAAAGGAACTATGGAGCTATGAGGGAGGAGCTGGCCAAAGTTCAATGGTGCAATACCCTAGCAGGGATGGCAGTGGAGCAACAATGACAGGTATTTCTGGGTATAATGCAGAAGATGCAGGATCAGTTCATTCTAAAAAGGAAGAAAGATCCTAAGAGGAGGCAGGGGTAGCCATGGGTGATGAGGGAAGTTAAGAAACATATAAAGTCAAAAGAGAAAAAGTATAACATAGCAACGATGAGTGGGAAAAAGGAGAATTGGGAAGCTTTTAAAGAACAACAGAGGACAACTAAGAAGGAAATACGCAGAGAAAAATTGAGGTACGAAGGTAAACTTGGCAAAAATATAAAGGAAGATAGTAAAAGCTTTTTTAAGTTTGTGAAAGGAAAAAAAATGGTTAAGACTAAAATTGGGTCCTTGAAGACAGAAACAGGTGAATATATTACGGGGAACAAAGAAATGGCAGAAGAATTGAATTGGTACTTCAGATCTGTGTTCACTGGGGAAGACACAAGCAATCTCCCTGAGGTAATAGTGGCTGAAGGACCTGAACTGAAGGGAATTTATATTTGCCAGGAAATGGTGTTGGAGAGACTGTTAGGTCTGAAGGCTGATAAGTCCCCGGGGCCTGACGGTCTACATCCCAGGGTACTGAAGGAGGTGGCTGTAGAAATCGTGGATGCGTTGGTGATTATTTTTCAATGTTCTATAGATTCAGGATCAGTTCCTGCGGATTGGAGGGTGGCTAATATTGTACCACTTTTTAAGAAAGGAGGGAGAGAGAAATCAGGGAATGATAGACCAGTTAGTCTGACCTCAGTGGTGGGAAAGATGCTGGAGTGAATTCTAAAGGATGAAATTACGACACATCTGGATAGCAGTAACAGGATTGGTCAGAGTCAGCATGGATTTATGAAGGGGAAATCATGCTTGACTAATCTTCTGGAATTTTTTGAGGATGAAAAATAGATAAGTCCCCTGGGCCTGATGGCATTTATCCAAGGATTCTCTGGGAAGCAAGGGAGGAGATTGCAGAGCCATTGGCCTTGATTTTTATGTCCTCGTTGTCTACAGGAGTAGTGCCAGAAGATTGGAGGCTAGCAAATGTGGTTCCCTTGTTCAAGAAGGGGAGTAGGGATAACCCTAGTAACTATAGGCCGGTGAGTCTCACTTCTGTTGTGGGCAAAATCTTAGAGAGAATTGTAAGGGATAGGATTTATGAACATCTGGATAGGAATAATGTGATCAAGGATAGTCAGCATGGTTTTGTGAAGGGCAGGTCATGCCTCACAAACCTTATTGAATTCTTTGAGAAGGTGACTAAGGAGGTGGACGAGGGGAAAGCAGTAGATGTGGTGTATATGGATTTTAGTAAGGCGTTTGATAAGGTTCCCCATGGTAGACTACTGCAAATAATACGGAGGTATGGCATTGAGGGTGAGTTGGAGGTTTGGATTAGGAGTTGGCTGGCTGGAAGAAGACAGAGGGTAGTAGTTGATGGCAAAGGTTCATCTTGGAGTGCCGTCACTAGCGGTGTTCTGCAAGGATCTGTTTTGGGACCATTGCTGTTTGTCATTTTTATAAATGACCTGGAGGAGGGGTTAGAAGGTTGGGTGAGCAAGTTTGCGGATGATACGAAAGTCGGAGGAGTTGTAGACAGTGAGGAAGGATGTGGCAGGTTACAGCGGGATATAGATAAGCTGCAGAACTGGGCAGAAAGGTGGCAAATGGAGTTCAATGTAGCTAAGTGTGAGGTGATTCACTTTGGTAAGAGTAATAAAAAGATGGGGTACTGGGCTAATGGTCGGATACTTGGTAGTGTGGATGAGCAGAGGGATCTTGGTGTCCATGTACACAAATCTTTGAAAGTTGCCACCCAGGTAAATAGTGCGGTGAAGAAGGCATATGGCGTACTGGCTTTTATTGGTAGAGGAATTGAGTTCCGGAGTACTGAGGTCATGTTGCAGTTGTATAAGACTCTGGTGCGGCCGCATCTGGAGTATTGTGTGCAGTTTTGGTCGCCATACTATGGGAAGGATGTGGAGGCACTGGAACGGGTGCAGAGGAAGTTTACCAGGATGTTGCCTGGTATGGTAGAAAGATCATATGAGGAAAGGCTGAGGCACTTGGGGTTGTTTTCATTGGAGAAAAGAAGGTTTAGGGGTGACTTGATAGAGGTGTACAAGATGATTAGGGGTTTAGATAGGGTCGACAGTGAGAATCTTTTTCCACGTATGGAGTCAGCTATTACAAGGGGGCATACCTTTAAATTAAGGAGGGGTAGGTATAGGACAGATGTTAGGGGTAGGTTCTTTACTCAGCGAGTCGTGAGTTCATGGAATGCCCTGCCAGTAGCAGTGGTGGACTCTCCCTCATTATGGGCATTTAAGCGGGCATTGGATAGGCATATGGAGGATAGTGGGCTAGTGTAGGTTAGGTGGGCTTGGATCGGCGCAACATCGAGGGCCGAAGGGCCTGTACTGCGCTGTATTCTTCTATGTTCTATGTTCTATGTAACTCTGAAGATGGACAAGGGAGATCCAGTGGATGTAGTGTACCTGGACTTTCAGAAGGCCTTTGATAAAGTCCCACATAGGAGGTTAGTGAGCAACATTAGGGCTCATGGTATTGGGGGCAAAATACTGACTTGGATTGAAAATTGGTTGGCTGACAGGAAACAAAGTGTAATGATAAATGGCTCCCTTTCGGAATGGCAGGCGGTGACCAGTGGGGTACCGCAGGGATCAGTGCTGGGACCGCAGCTTTTTACAATATACATTAATGATATAGATGATGGTATTAAAAGTAATATTAGCAAATTTGCTGATGACACAAAGCTGGGTACCAGGGTGAAATGTGAGGAGGATGTTAGGAGATTACAGAGTGACCTGGACAGGCTAGGTGAGTGGACAAATGCATGGCAGATGCAGTTTAATGTGGATAAATGTGTGGTTATCCACTTTGGTGGCAAGAACAGGAAGGCAGATTACTACCTAAATGGAGTCAAGTTAAGTAAAGGGGCAGTACAACGAGATCTAGGTGTTCTTGTACATCAGTCAATGAAAGCAAGCATGCAGGTACAGCAGGCAGTAAAGAAAGCTAATAGCATGCTGACCTTCATAACAGGAAGAATTAAGTATAGAAGCAAAGAGGTTCTTCTGCAGCTGTACAGGGCCCTGGTGAGACTGCACCTGGAATATTGTGTGCAGTTTTGGTCTCCAAATTTGACGAAAGACATTCTGGCTATTGAGGGAGTGCAGCGTAGGTTCATGAGGTCAATTCCTGGAATGGCGGGACTATCTTACATTTAAAGATTGGAGTGACTGGGCTTGTATACCCTTGAGGTAAAAACAATGACTGCAGATGCTGGAAACCAGATTCTGGATTAGTGGTGCTGGAAAAGCACAGCAGTTCAGGCAGCATCCAAGGAGCAGTAAAATCAACGTTTCGGGCAAAAGTCCTTCATCAGGAATAAAGGCAGAGAGCCTGAAGGGTGGAGAGATAAGCTAGAGGAGGGTGGGGGTGGGGAGAAAGTAGCATAGAGTACAATAGGTGAGTGGGGGAGGGGATGAAGGTGATAGGTCAGGGAGGAGGGTGGAGTGGATAGGTGGAAAAGGAGATAGGCAGGTAGGACAAGTCATGGGGACAGTACTGAGCTGGAAGTTTGGAACTAGGGTGAGGTGGGGGAAGGGGAAATGAGGAAACTGTTAAAGTCCACATTGATGCCCTGGGGAAGTGTTCCGAGGCGGAAGATGAGGCGTTCTTCCTCCAGGCGTCTGGTGGTGAGGGAGCGGCGGTGAAGGAGGCCCAGGACCTCCATGTCCTCGGGAGAGTGGGAGGGGGAATTGAAATGTTGGGCCACAGGGCAGTGTGATTGATTGGTGCAGGTGTCCCGGAGATGTTCCCTAAAGCGCTCTGCTAGGAGGCGTCCAGTCTCCCCAATGTAGAGGAGACTGCATCGGGAGCAACGGATACAATAAATGATATTTGTGGATGTGCAGGTAAAACTTTGATGGATGTGGAAGGCTCTTTAGGGCCTTGGATGGAGGTGTCGGCGCAGGTTTTGCAATTCCTGCGGTGGCAGGGGAAGGTGCCAGGATGGGAGGGTGGGTTGTAGGGGGGCATGGACCTGATAAAAATGCCATCCCGTATTCCCAATTCCTCCGCCTCCGCCATATCTGCTCCCAGGAGGACCAGTTCCACCACAGAACACATCAGATGGCCTCCTTCTTTAGAGACCGCAATTTCCCTTCCCACGTGGTTAAAGATGCCCTCCAATGCATCTTGTCCACATCCCGCACCTCTGCCCTCAGACCCCATCCCTCCAACCCTAACAAGGACAGAACGCCCCTGGTGCTCACCTTCCACCCTACCAACCTTCGCATAAACCAAATCATCCGCCGACATTTCCGCCACCTCCAAAAAGACCCCACCACCAGGGATATATTTCCCTCCCCACCCCTTTCCACCTTCCGCAAAGACTGTTCCCTCTGTGCCTACCTGGTTAGGTCCACGCCCCCCTACAACCCACCCTCCCATCCTGGCACTTTCTCCTGCCACCGCAGGAATTGCAAAACCTGCACCCACACCTCCTCCCTCACCTCCATCCAAGGCCCTAAAGGAGCCTTCCACATCCATCAAAGTTTTACCTGCACAATCACCAATATCATTTATTGTATCCGTTGCTCCCGATGTGGTCTCCTCTACATTGGGGAGACTAGACACCTCCTAGCAGAGAGCTTTAGGGAACATCTCCGGGACACCCGCACCAAAAAAACCACACCGCCCTGTGGCCCAACATTTCAACTCCCCTTCCCACTCTGCCGAGGACATGGAGGTCCTGGGCCCCCTTCACCGCCGCTCCCTCACCACCAGACGCCTGGAGGAAGAATGCCTCATCTTCTGCCTCAGAACACTTCAATCCCAGGGCATCAATGTGGACTTTAACAGTTTTCTCATTTCCCCTTCCCCCACCTCACCCTAGTTCCAAACTTCCAGTTCAGCACTATCCCCATGACTTGTCTGGACTCGTCCTACCTGCCTATCTCCTTTTCTACCTATCCACTCCACCCTCCTCCCTGACCTATCACCTTCATCCCCTCCCCCAATCACCTATTGTACTCAATGCTACTTTCTCCCCACCCCCACCCTCCTCTAGCTTATCTCTCCACCCTTCAGGCTCTCTGCCTTTATTCCTGATGAAGGACTTTTGCCCAAAACGTTGATTTTACTGCTCCTTGGATGCTGCCTGAACTGCTGTGCTCTTCCAGCACCACTAATCCAGAATCTTGTATACCCTTGAGTTTAGAAGGCTGAGAGGGGATCTGATTGAGACGTATAAGATTATTAAAGGATTGGACACTCTGAAGGCAGGAAACATGTTTCAGCTGATGGGTGAATCCCAAACCAGAGGAGACAGTTTAAAAATACGGGGTCAGCCATTTAGAACAGAGTTGAGGAGAAACCTCTTCACCCAGAGAGTGGTGGGTGTGTGGAATGCTCTGCCCTAGAAGGCTGTGGAGGCCAAGTCTCTGGATACTTTTAAGAAAGAGTTGGATAGAGCTCTTAAGGATAGTGGAATCAAGGGTTATGGGGATAAGGCAGGAACAGGATACTCATTGAGGATGATCAGCCATGATCATAAATGAATGGTGGTGCTGGCTCGAAGGGCAGAATGGCCTACTCCTGCACTTATTGCCTATTGTCTATTGATTAGGAAAATGATTATAATGATTGTAGGCCCCTCTGAGAGATTGGCATTTGGTAAATTGTTATATACAAATTAAAGGATATCCAGTTTGAAGTTTTGGGTGATTGTGATGTTATGTGTGGTGAAAGCTTTCATTTGAATGGTGAATTGATTCCAAAACTTTGACTTACTCCTTTTAATTGCGATCGCATGAAAACAATTGATCAGGGTGCTAGTGTTTAGTCCTGCCTGTGTGGGTTTTGTGTTGTTGTTTGTTCTTTGTTTTTTGTTTGTTTATTTACAGAATGCTGGGCTGAACTCTAAAATGCCAGAGAAAGGCTGTCCCCAGGACAAGTAAGTCTTGTCTCACTGAGAAGGGTGGTCAAGCGTCGTTCTGCGGTCTCACGGAAAACATAGAAGTGCCCCGTTGCATGAGTAAAGTGGGGGCAGAGGAAATGTCGAGGGTGTGTGAGGAGACCCTTTGTGGAGTAAGATTCATGTGATCCAATGCCTGGATGCCTTTGGGAAGGTAGCTGGGGGGCATTAGTCCTCTAAAATTGAAGACGTTGCAGACAGCATCCCAAGGGCTCTTTCGGGAGACTCCCACCATCCCATCACCCTATTCTCCCAAAGTTACCGTTAGTGCTGAGCAATCTGACCCTTGGATGGATGAGGTCGCTAATTTGGTTGCTCCTGGCCATGCAGGGGCAGGCTGTTACAATTCTCAATACTGGGCTACAAGTTATATATGCCAGTACTCAACAGGATCCTAGTGTCTGAATGGAAAGTGATGGCGATTTGTGAAGCTTATCTGCTCATTTCTTAACAAAAAAATCTAAACCTGACATTGAGGAAAATCACCTCAGACTTTAACATTTGTTCATTAAGTGGAGGAATTACAGTAAACTTTATATAGTTTAATTAAAAAATTGTAAAACAGAGTATAAAAGTGAATCTGGATATACCAAATCAACGATATTGTTCTCAGAAAATGATACTGGTTGAATTGAAACTTCGTTTCAGACTGGTTTACCTCCACCTAATGTTAAAACTGCTGCATCTCCTTTGTCAGTATGGAGTGCCATTTGTAGCTTTATTCTATTTCAATTTCCCTTCCTCACTGAGAATTGAAGTGTCAGATCAACATTATCTTGCAAACAAAACCACTCAAGAGTAGTAATATCCGGATTACTCCTGGTGCAACGAGCTAGTGAGGGCAGGAATAGGAGGATAGAGTAGATGAATGCATGGCTGAGAAGCTTGTGTATGGGAGGAGGATTCACATTTTTGGATCATTGGAATCTCTTTCGGGGTAGATGTGACCAATATAAGAAGGACGGATTGCACCTAAATTGGAAGGGGACTAATATACTGACAGGGATATTTGCTGGAGCTGCTCGGGAGGATATAAACTAGTAAGGCGTGGGGTGGGGCCCAGGGAGATAGTGAGGAAAGAGATCAATCTGAGACTGAACAGTTGAGAACAAAGTGAGTCAAACAGTCAGGGCAGGCAGGGACAGAGCAGAGAACAAGGTAGGACTGATAATTAAACTGCATTTATTTCAATGCAAGGGGCCTAACAGGGAAGGCAGATGAACTCAGGGCATGGTTAGGAACATGGGACTGGGATATCATAGCAATTACAGAAACATGGCTCAGGGATGGGCAGGACTGGCAGCTTAATGTTCCAGGATACAAATGCTACAGGAGGGATAGAAAGGGAGGCAAGAGAGGAGGGGGAGTGGTGTTTTTGATAAGGGATAGCATTACAGCTGTGCTGAGGGATGATATTCCTGGAAATATATCCAGGGAAGCTATTTGGGTGGAACTGAGAAATAAGAAAGGGATGATCACTTTATTGGGATTGTATTATAGACCTCCTAATAGTCAGAGGGAAATTGAGAAACACATTTGTAAGGAGATCTCAGCTATCTGTAAGAATAATAGGGTGATTATGGTAGGGGATTTTAACTTTCCAAACCATAGACTGGGACTGCCATAGTGTTAAGGGTTTAGATGGAGAGGAATTTGTTAAGTGTGGACAAGAACATTTTCTGATTCAGTATGTGGATGTACCTACTAGAGAACGTGCAAAGCTTGATCTACTCTTTGGAAATAAGGCAGGGCAGGTGACTGAGGTGACAGTGGGAGAGCACTTTGGGGCCAGCGACCATAATTCTGTTAAATTTAAAATAGTGATGGAAAAGGATAGACCAGATCTAAAATTTGAAGTTCTAAATTGGAGAAAGGCCAATTTTGACGGTATTAGGCAAGAACTTTCAAAAGCTGATTGGGGGCAGATGTTTGCAGGTAAAGGGACGGCTGGAAAATGGGAAGCCTACAGAAATGAGATAACGAGAGTCCAGAGACAGTATATTCCTGTTAGGGTGAAAGGAAAGGCTGGTAGGTATAAGGCATGCTGGATGACTAAAGAAATTGAGAGTCTTGTTAAGAAAAAGAAGGTAGCATATGTAAAGTATAGACAGGATAGATCGAGTGAATCCTTAGAAGAGTATAAAGGAAGTAGGAGTATACTTAAAAGGGAAATCAAGAGGGCAAAAGGGGACATGAGATAGCTTTAGCAAATAGATTAGCTTTAGCAAAAAAAAGGGGGAGATATTAAATGAGTATTTTGTGTCTGTATTTACTGTGGAAAAGGATATGGAAGATATAGACTGTAGGGAAATAGATGGTGACATCTTGCCAAATGCCCAGATTACAGAGGAGGAAGTGCTGGATGTCTTGAAAAGGTTAAAAGTGGATAAATCCCCAGGACCTGATCAGGTGTACCCGAGAACTCTGTGGGAATCTAGAGAAGTGATTGCTGGGTCTCTTGCTGAGATATTTGTATCATCGATAGTCACAGGTGAGGTGCCTGAAGACTGGAAGTTGGCTAACATGGTGCCACTCTTGAAGAAGGGTGGTAAGGACAAGCCAGGGAACTATAGACCGGTGAGCCTGACGTCGGTGGTGGGCAAGTTGTTGGAGGGAATCCTGAGGGACAGGATGTACATGTAGTACATGTATTTGGAAAGGCAAGGACTGATTAGAGATAGTCAACATAGCTTTGTGCATGGGAAATCATGTCTCACAAACTTGATTGAGTTTTTTGGAGAAGTAACAAAAAGGATTGATGAGGGCAGAGCAGTAGATGTGATCTATATGGATTTCAGTAAGGCATTTGACTAGGTTCCCCATGGGAGACTGATTAGCAAGGTTAGATCTCATGGAATACAGGGAGAACTAGCCATTTGGATATAGAACTGTCTCAGAAGTAGAAGACAGAGGGTGGTGGTGGAGGGTAGTTTTTCAAACTGGAGGCCTGTGACCAGTGAAGTGCCACAAGGATCAGTGCTGGGTCCTCTACTTTTTGCCATTTACATAAATGATTTGGATGTGAGCATAAGAAGTACAGTTAGTAAGTTTGCAGATGACACCAAAATTGGAGGTGTACTGGATAGCGAAGAGGGTTACCACAGATTACAATGGGATCTTGACTAGATGGGCCAATGGGCTGAGAAGTGGCAGATGGAGTTTAATTCAGATAAGTGCGAGGTGCTGCATTTTGGGAAAGCAAATCTTAGCAGGACGTATACACTTAATGGTAAGGTCCTAGGGAGTGTTGCTGAACAAAGAGACCTTGGAGTGCAGGTTCATAGCTCCTTGAGAGTGGAGTCGCAGAGAGGACAGTGAGGAATATCTGTTTGAATATCTTCCCATCAACACATGCTCATGAAGAATACAATAATCAATCCCTGTAATCCATTGACTTGTTATCACAGGACATCAACACTCATTGTGCCTTGTGAAATTATAATTGCCCATTTTAAACAATGTAACGACAATCAACCAGGTGACTTACAGACCTTTTGTATTATTCCTATAAAAAGTACTGCTTTTGCGTGTAGAGCAGAGATTTGTGGAGAAGTGTCACCACAAGTAGATGCATGACTATGTTTGGGGACATTGAGAATCTCTCGCCGGCTGTCCGATAATAAAGCATCTACTGTTGTACTGAAACTTGTGTTGTTCGAATTTGTGGAACAAAATATACATCAACAATAGAATCATAGAATCCTTACAGTGTGGAAACAGGCCCTTCGGTCCAACAAGTCCACGCTCTGAAGAGTAACCCACCCAGACCTATTCCCCTATCCTATTATCCTACATTTATCCCTGACTAATTCACCTAACCTGCACATCTTTGGATTGTGGGAGGAAACAGGAGCACCCAGAGGAAACCCATGCAGACATGGGGAGAATGTGCAAACTCCACAAACAACAGACAGTCATCCGAGGCTGGAATTGAACCCGGGTCCATAGCGCTGTGAGGCAGCAGTGCTAACCACTGAGCCACTGTAATGATAATAAAAACCTTTACATCTGTAAATATATATTTTTTTATGTCAACTCTATCAGCTTTTCCATGCTCCCCACATTCCCATTCAACCCTTTATTTGATGTTTAAAAGCCTCAAACCTTTCCTGAAGCTCTTGGCTCACTGCATTGTCCTGCCTACTATTGTGAGCCACTGAATCCTGAAGCCAGGATTCAGTTGACCTGTGGAACAGTCCTGCTGTAGCCACCCATGGCCTCCTTTGCAGTGTCAGATTCCGCCTTCTATATTTGGAGTTGCCACCCTTCACTGTCATTAAGTCCTCTGTGTCACAACACAATGTTTCCTGATCCAGAGTTGAGTTCCTTTCCCCACTTACTGATATACCATATGGATTAAACACCTCCCCCAATGCATGCGCTTACTGCTCCATCTACAGGACTTACCTTGGTCCACTCTCAACATTGACGTTTGACAACAGCCTTTATTAAGCATAGTGCAGCCCTGGCATGTTGTTTCCACAGACCACCCATTGCCATTTCTGTAATCCCTGAACCGGGTGGACTTGACCTGCAAGACAGACCATGGCCCAATCCCTGGACCATAAGGACCACACAGGTCTCTGGACCCTTGTTGCACCAAATGCCTGACTGACTATGACCAATCCCGGGACTGAGTTCACTGACTGTGATCCCCCTTTACTCCACTAAGATCTTTTCTCTTTGACTTTCAGGCATGACCATTTGGTTGAAGCACACACGCAATAAACTTAGTGCATGAGCTGCTGATACATGCTGTCAGTGTGACATTGAAGTACCTCTTAACAATATGTCCAACCTCTTGATTGTTTGGTGCTAGCAATCATGAGATGCTGCTTTCTTTTCTGTCCGTGCCAAAAGGTAAGTCAAGCCAGAGATACCGTGCACATCCAAATAAGCGCAAAGTGAAAGCGTGCTAAGAAAGTAAACTAAATGCCATAAAACGCAATTGTGTATCATTGCATGCAGAGTGATCTAGCAGGAGCATTGCAATATATGGTGTCTATGAGCTCCACAGTGCAATGGTGAAATGCTGAACGCCACAGACTCTCACACACAAAGTGGCTGTAAGTATGGAACACAAGTGTAGGCAAGGCTGTGTCACAAGGCATTCACATTACCTTTGACCTCAGTGATCTGCTCATTGTAGTTCCAAGTCTTGGCTCCACTCATGCTTGTAAGGATTGGTACTTCCCAAACATCTCAAAGATAAACAATGCAACACCATTATGACTTCTTTTTCCTAGAATGTATGACATGGTAGCCACTTAACCAGGTCCTGTAGCTAAAATAACAGTTGCTCCAACATTGGTCATGATACTGTAGTGAAATGGTATTTTGCCAATGCCAACTTTTATAGATTAAAGCTGAAGATTGTCACTACCCGTGGAGCATGTAATGAGATTTTGTTGAAAAAACATTGAGATGGAGGCTTGATGAAGTAGGTAGTGACCTGCATCCATTAGATAACTGTTCTGATTTTCAAGTTGGGAATTGGTACCATCCAGCTTCTTAGCAGTGTTTGGGAGAATCAGAAACTGCCTATGAATGTGGTGAAATTAGCTGACAGTGAGATGCAAATGTATGTAAGTAAGGTAATTGGTACTCAATAGCAAGATTTAGTACCTCCAATTTAAATATTAAAGGGAATATCCGAATTTTGTTTCTCATCATCAAGAATCAGATTTCTTCAATCTTACTGTATTTTCCCAAATTTCCCACAATTGCCCATGCCGTTGAAAGGTTGGGAAAATTTTGCCCAATGTTGCTGACAATGTGCGAAGGTGACTTTTATTGACTGGGGAGTTGGAGTAATAAGGAGTCTTTTCACTGGCGTCTCGGAGGTTGAGGGATGACCTTTCAGAGGATTGTAAAATCATAAGGAGCATAGATAAGGTGAATAGTCTTTTCCCTAGGGTGGATGAGTTTAAAACTAGTGGGCATATTTTAAAGGTGAAAGGAGAAAGATTTAAAAGGAACCTGAGAGGCGACATTTTCACACATAGGGTAGTTCATATGTGGAATGAACTGCCAGATGAAGTGGTAGATGCAGCTGCAACATTTAAAAGACATTTGGACAATTGGAAAGATTTAAGGGGATATGGGTCAAATGCAGGCAAGTTGGATTAGTTTAGTTTGGGAAACATGGTTGGCATAGACAAGTTGGACTGAAGGGTCTGTTTTCCATGCTGTATGACTCTATGACTGAGAAGCCTCAAGTATCTAAATGTTTGATGTTTGAAAGAAGAATGACTGAATATGAAATACGCACACAGAATTGGAGATTGTATTTCATGGCACATTAGTAAACAGAGCATGACAGAGAGGGTACCCCAGATACAGTTTAAGCCTGACTCCCTCCAACTTTACCTTACAACTTCAGATGTATTCTATCTGCTTTGTTGATTCCTGATATGCAACGATATTATGTTGAGTACCCTTTATTATACCTTATTTTGGTGCATTTGTATATGTATTTTTTGGTAGAACCTTATTTTTATGTGTTTACAATATATCTATATATAAAATTAAAATATCATACAGTTAGTTCTGCTAAAATGCGATAGTTCCATTCTCATGCAACCCCATGTTATAAGAAAACCGCATAATTGCATCACCATTTAAACTAATGGAGCTGGAATCACATTATAAACAATACATCCTTTAAAAGTTCGCACTTTAGAAAGTGTCCCCAGTTCGTCAATCGTGTTATAGTGAATTCGCGTTAATAAAATGCACATTATAGCAGAATGACCTGTACTGTATATTTCTTTGTAGTAGCAGGAGGTTGTTCATCAACAAAGAGCTCTATAGCTAAATAACATTACCTTGTGAGGTTGTACAATAAGGTTCGACAGTGTGAAATGGTCGATTAAAGGAAGTGGGTATCCATTATCCAGGGCAGCTGCATAAGATAACAGTTTTCATGTCAGTTTAAGTGTATTATGGACATAATTCAGAAATTAACAGTTGGCCTTTACTGGTCATCTATTGTTAACAAACAGGAATACAGTAACATTTAGAACAAATTGATTGTTGAATGTGTTTAACATATGGCTGCTTTATTATCGCTGGCATGTTCGAGACTGTATGGGCATTACTGACATGGAATATCCCTAATTCTATTAGTTTGTTAAATTGTTCATTGTGGGTCCAATAACCATTTTGAAAAGATTTTCTGTCAATTTGGAGCACCTTCTTTTGATCCTATTAATTTTTTTCTTTCATATATGTTCCCATTTTAAATCTAATGATTTCAGTTTAATGTACAGTTATGGAAGTTTTTGTATACATTAAACATTCATCCGCAAAACAACAATTACATGATCGATACACACAAATAGCTTTTTAAGAAGGCTATTTTTGTTTTGTTGTCAATAAGATGAGAAAGTCAGTTAGTTTCCCATCTTGTTTCCCAATCTGTTTCCCATTTTGTCATACTGTATCAGAGTAAGGTACGCAGGTTAATTGCAGAATAAAGTGTCTCATACTTGGCTCTGGGTTGGTAGGGGCATGGTGGGAAATGTGGGGAATTTTGAAAAGTGAGTTGAAAAACAGAATGGTCTGCTCTAAAAGATGTTAGAAACAGCTTCAATAGTAATCTTCATGGGACTAGGTGTAGACAATTCATTGCCTCAAGCACGTTCTGCCATTCGGTGACATAATTGTTGATTTTTATCTTAACTCCAATTATACCACTTCTCTTTTAATTATTTTGGCTAGTAAAATAAATATTAATCTCAGGGAGGAGAAAGTGAGGACTGCAGATGCTGGAGACCAGAGTTGAAAAATGTGGTGCTGGAAAAAAACAGCAGGCCAGGCAGCATCCGAGGAGCAGAAGAATCGATGTTTCGGGCATAAACCCTTCTTCAGGAATTCCTGAAGAAGGGCTTATGCCCAAAACGTCGATTCTCCTGCTCCTTGGATGCTGCCTGGCCTGCTGTGTTTTTCCAGCACCACATTTTTCAACATTAATCTCAGGGAGCCAAAAATTGAACTCGCATCTCTTCCTTTTTGTGGGAGAGAGTTCTATATTTTTATCAGCCTTTCCATGAAGAGGTTTTCTGATCATTTCTCAAATTGCTTAAAGGTCTTTTTGTGGACGTCCCATAACAGGCAAAAATGTTCCTCCAGCAAAAGGAGTAGATTATTCAGTCCCTCAAGCCTGTTTTTAACTTGCAATGTGATTTTGTTTGATCTTTGACCTGAGACAAACACAATGTCATCAAAAGGTCACAGCAAAATACATGTCTTAATCCATTTCTGATTATTTTTCTACTGATGATGCTTAGGTTCTCATGAGTCTTTATGGAAATTGATGTTAATTTAACATTTTCCTAGCAGTACGAGTAGCAGAAGTATATTTTCCAACTTTTGTAATACTGGACGGGACCATCTCTTTGGTCTTGTAGCAACATCTCTACTTCTGGGCCAGAAGCTCTGGGAACAAGTCCTACCTCAGGTCTTGATGGCCATGGAAGGTGTGTCATATCATAGCAAAACAGGTTGACAATGAATCCATAAATCCTTCTGATATATCCAAAGCAAGTATTACAGTGGAAGGATTTCCTGGTGCAGCATGATTTGTATAATGGAGCACAAAAGCCTCGCATGTTAACACCCTCATTCCTTTTAAACCTTCTTGTACAACATAGCCCAATACCAGTCGCCAAAAATCTGAGACTGACTCCTCCTTTTCTCTGAGGTTTGTCTGCAATCTTATACCTACACCTTCTCCCTCATCATTGCTGCCCTCTATTAATTCCTTGTGCTTTCAGCCTTCTTGCACCATAATGGGTTGAAATTTCTTCTTCAATTCTCAGTACATTTTCTAAGTGTTTGTGACTGGAACTGCTTTATTGGCCTCAAAACAATTTAGAAGTTAGATCTGTCATTTTTCCTTATACCGTATTGAAACATAGAGAGTAATTTTATGAGTATGTGTTAGCAGCGAGGAGCCACACCATCTGAAAGATATTATAGTTTATTACATTTTCATTTTCCAAAGGTAAATAATGTTTATTTCTTTCACCATATTTTTGCACTCTCCTCTCCTAGCAGCATTGATTGTCTGCAGAACTTCAGGCAACTTGACCATCATTAAACCTACCTTTTATCTTCTCCTGCTGAAGCCCCTCCTCCAAGTCCCTCCTCCCTACCTTTTATCTTCTCCTGCTGAAAGGTTGAACAGTTCATCCACTACACTAACACCTTCCACCCCGACCTCAAATTCACCTGGACAGTCTCGGACTCCTCCCTCCCCTTCCTAGACCTTTCTGTTTCTATCTCAGACGACCGAATCAACACGGACATCTACTACAAACCGACCGACTCCCACAGCTACCTGGACTACACCTCCTCCCACCCCGCCCCTTGTAAAAACGCCATCCCATTCTCCCAATTCCTTCGTCTCTGCCGCATCTGCTCCCAGGAGGACCAGTTCAAAATACGCACAACACAGACGGCCTCCTTCTTCAAGGACTGCAATTTCCCCCCCGACGTGATCGACGATGCCCTCCACCGCATCTCCTCCACTTCCCGCTCCTCCGCCCTTGAGCCCCGCCCCTCCAACCGCCACCAGGACAGAACCCCACTGGTCCTCACCTACCACCCCACCAATCTCCATGTACAGCGCATCATCCGCCGTCACTTCCGCCACCTCCAAACGGACCCCACCACCAAGGATATATTTCCCTCCCCTCCTCTATCAGCTTTCCGTAGAGACCACTCCCTCCGCGACTCCCTTGTCAGATCCATACCCCCCACCAACCCAACCTCCACTCCCGGCACCTTCCCTTGCAACCGCAGGAGGTGCAACACTTGCGCCCACACCTCCCCCCTCACTTCTCTCCAAGGCCCCAAAGGAAACTTCCATATCCGCCACAGATTCACCTGCACCTCCACCCACATTATCTACTGCATCCGCTGCAGCCGGTGTGGCCTCCTCTATATTGGGGAGACAGGCCGCCTACTTGCGGAGCGATTCAGAGAGCACCTCTGGGCCACCCGGACGAACCAACCCAATCACCCTGTAGCACAGCATTTCAACTCCCCCTCCCACTCCACCGAGGATATGCAGGTCATTGGACTCATCCACCGCCAAACCACAACAACGCGACGGTCGGAGGAGGAGCGTCTTATCTTCCGACTGGGAACCCTCCAACCACAGGGGATGAACTTGGACTTCACCAGTTTCTTCATCCCCCCTCCCCCCACCTTGTCTCAGCCGAATCCCTCCAGCCCGGCACCGCCTTCCTGACCTGCAGTCTTCTTCTTGACCTCTCCGCCTCCACCCTACTCCGACCTATCACCCTCACCTTGACCTCTTTCCACCTATCACATTTCCAACGCCCCTCCTCCAAGTCCCTCCTCCCTACCTTTTATCTTCTCCTGCTGAACACTCTCTGCTCATTCCTGAAGAAGGGCATGTGCCCGAAACGTCGAATCTTCTGTCCCCTAGATGCTGCCTGACCTGCTGTGCTGTTCCAGCAATAAAGTTTCAGCATCATTAAAATGCCAACCTAGTCTGTCAAGCAAAGTGTTACTAGATTGTGATCAGAAATGGAATGTGGAGCTAAATTCATTTTTGTTTCCTTAACTCCTACGGTTCCTCTCTCTGCAATCAGCTACTGCAGAAAATATCATAGAATCAATCTGTGAATTTCCTGTTGTCCTGTTTTTCATGACCTGGCAACTCCTTCAAAAATTCATTTTTCTACGTTGGAAACTGGTGTCATTTTTAATACAATAAAACTCAATTATTAGTCATTATTTGTCATAGGTTAAAATAAGTCTTGCTTTGCTTTCCAGGTTAACACTTACCATTAACACGTGGTAAAATGACAATAGAGACCAGGAAATCAATTGCAGTTTGCAGACAGTTTACCTGTGAGAATAAAGTACATTATACAGTGAAAAGAGTTATATTCAAACATGTATAAAATATGCTCATTAGTTCTGAATAATTTCTTAACTGTTTGTGAGTATGCCAAGGAAGAAACTTGATTAAGTGGTATTTTGGAATGAAAAACAGAATTTAATGTATTGAGGGCTTTGCTGATTATAGCTCTAATGATTCCAGACAAAAAAAAACATATTTCATGACTTAGAGATGCCGATGTTGGACTAGGGTGTGCAAAGTTAAAAATCACACAACACTAGGTTATAGTTCAACAGATTTAATTGGAGGCTCTAGCTTTCGGAGAGCCGCTCCTTCATCAGGTGGTTGTGGAGAACACAATTGTAAGGCACAGAATTTATAGCAAAAGTTTACAGTGTGATGTAACTGAAATTATACATTGAAAAATACCTTGATTGTCTGTTGAGTCTCTCATCTGTTAGAATGACCATTGATAGCTTCACTTCTTTCATATGTAAATAACAAGACTTTTTTAAAAAGTTACATTCTCAGGTTAACTGTAACAATTGGTGTCAGCCCAGATAAGATGTTAAGATGTTGAAGGTGTTAGCCCCCTTTGTTCCCTGTCTATGCCATAATGTTTAGACTGATTCTAATCAAAAAAGTGAGTTAACAGAGTCTTACATATGAATCCATGTAACACTCTGTTATCTCACTTTTTTGATTAGAATCAGTCCAAACATTATGGCATAGACAGGGAATACAGTGGGCTAATACCTTCAACATCTTAACATCTTATCTGGGCTGACACCAATTGTTACAGTTAACCTGAGAATGTAACTTTTTAAAAAAAGGCTTGTTATTTACATATGAAAGAAGTGAAGCTATCAATGGTCATTCTAACAGATGAGAGACTCAACAGACAATCAAGGTATTTTTCAATGTATAATTTCAGTTACATCACACTGTAAACTTTTGCTATAAATTCTGTGCCTTACAATTGTGTTCTCCACAACCACCTGATGAAGGAGCGGCGCTCCGAAAGCTAGAGCCTCCAATTAAACCTGTTGAACTATAACCTAGTGTTGTGTGATGTTTTAACTATGTTCCATGACCTAAGTAAGAGAAAGACATGGAGAATAAGATTTTTGCGAATATCTAAATTTCACATTCTGAAAGATCATTATCATTATATTCTTCAGTTCATTACAATTCTCCAATTTTGTAGTTCTTCATTGAAAGGAATTAGGAAATGCAAGTTCCATCTCAGTAAAGCAGCACAACAGTTAGTTATGTGAAAGTGACTGTATTTATGAATGTGGAATGAAAGAAATGAAAGGTTTTCTCCATCACAGGCAGAAATAATGGAGAAAAATTTCTCTAGTTTTAAGCCTAGATGTTAGTGCAATTGACCAGCCTCATGCAAATGATCAGGGACTTTTCAATACTAATGAGGCATGCTTATCGTCACAATCACTGTAATCAAATAGATGCTACCCAGAAAACTGACCATGTCTCTAAAATGGAATTTTCAACTGATCTTATCAGGTTGGGGAAAATTATTCAAATTACAATCATTTTCTTAAGTTGTCAGAAACTTACTAACACATTTTAAAACTTTCTGACATAAATAAATATAGTTTACTAAGATATTGATGTATGCAAACCAATGAAATTATTAAACAGTTTAGTATAGCTTTTTTAAAAGGTCTTCTTTAGTTATTTTATACAAGTTTACTCATGGGTGGAAAGTTGGACACAGTTACCAAGATGCTTCTCTTAATTGATAAGCTAGTATCTTCAGCTGTATTACTCAGTACAAATCAACTTACCAATTTCAAATACATCAAATAAGTTATTTTGGTGGAGAGAAACAGGTACACTCTATTAATGTTAATCAATTTTGCTGGGCCGTGGAAAATTTTAGCTTATTTTATTTGTTCATGGCATATGAACATGGCTGGCTGGACTGGCATTTATTGCCCATCCTTTATTGTTCTCAAGATGCTTTGAATTTTTGAGCAAACCTAAACTATAACCTAAGCAGTTCAAACAGGTAAAGTTTGACAGCAATTTTCTAATCCTTCAATCACATTAAAATTGCAAATGAGAAAGTCAGAAAATTTCACATGCACTCACTGAATTTTTCCTAAAGGAAACATGATTTCCCAAAATTCAATTACTCGTCTTAAAGTAAAATATCAATTCAGTAGAATGAAAATATCCCTTTTTTTGTTTTAATTACTGGGATGTACCTCAAAACTTTTCTGCCTCTGTAACCCTAACTGTGGCTTGAAAATTGTTATGATCCTCAGTGAATAGGGGGAAGCTGTTAGAGAGGGAACACACTTGTTGTAAACTTAGTCAGAGTACCATTGCTGCCTCAGAGCACATGACCCCAAACTTTTAGTTTATGATTTCAGTTGGGGGCCTCAACAACCACTTTGGGAATCTCTGCATTAGGATCTTACTTTGACATATCTTTATAATAAAATAACAATAGTTCCTGACAATGGATGTGGAATGCGTTTTGTATCAAAAAGTCCCATTTTCATTACACCAACCCTGACAAAATTGTGAGAGCTAAGTGAAAACTTTACTTTCTGCATGCATTACAAAAACCTTCCTTAAAATATTTTCTTCCATGTTGAAGCTCACATTTTAATGTATTTGAGATTTAAGATAGCTAATATTTTCCTTTGTCTTTATATGAGGTAACTGTTCCTTTGATATCTTTTGTTTCATTTATAAAAATTAATAACCATTATCCTTCAAATTACACAAATTTATCTCCTTCCTTTCTGAAATCTTTTGATGTTTTTCAATGATCTACAACATTTCCATGCTGTTATTAAAGTTGGTCTGGCTTAATTCCCTATTTATCTTTTTATTTTCTTAAATCATTGCCCTAACTTATTCTGCAATGCCTTACTTAGGAAACAAACATAATCTGTTTCTAACTTATAAAATCCTTTCATATTAGAATAATCATAGTATATTTCCTGAACTTCTCAAATAATGTTAACCTTTTTGAAACAAATGGATCAGAAATTGACATGATACAATGCATGCTTTCTTACCAAAGCCAAACACAGTTCTAATATTACATCTTTCAATTTGCATGTAATACTTATTCCTATACAGACCAATTTTCTTTTGACTTTCTTGCACCTGGGAACATTGGGCCAATGATGTTAATGATGTGTTTACGATTATTTCAAGACTATTTCAAGATTATTTCAATATTGCATGCAATTCTGATCTCTCTCCTATAGGAAGGATGTTGTAAAACTTGAAAGGATTCAGAAAAGATTTACAAGGATGTTGCCAGGATTGGAGGGCTTGAGTTATAGGGGGAGGCTGAGTAGGCTGGTGCTGTTTTCCCTGGAGCATCGGAGGCTGAGGGGTGACTTTATCGAGGTTTATAAAACCATTAAGGGCATGGATAGGATAAATAGACAAGGTCTTTTCCCTGGGGTGGAGGAGTCCAAAACTAGTGGGCATTGGTTGAGGGTGAGGGGGAAAGATTTAAAAGGGACCTAATGGGTAACATTTTCATGCAGAGGGTGATGCCTCTATGGAATGATGTGCCAGAGGATGTGGTGGAGGTTGGTACAATTGTAACATTTAAAAGGCATCTGGATGGGTATATTAGTAGGAAGGGTTTAGAGGGATATGGGCTAAGTGCTGGAAAATGGGACTAGATTAATTTATCATATCTGGTTGGCATGGACGAGTTGGACAAAGGGTCTGATCTGTGCTGTACATCTCTATGTCTCTAGGTATCTATCTCTCCTGGTCTGATATCTCTACCTCGTTCAAAGCCAATGTGTAGTCACATATTTCACTCAATTTCATTACTTTTTCTATCTGCATAGAAATACACTTTCTACACAGGTAGCTCAGCAAAATTTTCTTTCTCTCTGCTTGAACAGAAATTGTGCATTGGGTATTTTTATAGCACCATAATGGATCTTGACTGAATTTCCCAGATATTGGGTTCATTTTTTAAAAGTTGTTTGGCAAGGGCTGAATGGGATTATGACCTGAGGGAATCGATGTTGAAGTTTGAAATTCTTGCAACTGAAAATAATTTTTGGAAACTACTTACTTGAAATGGACCAATGTTTGACTTCTTTAGAGACAATTGTATCCTAAAGAGGAACAATAGATATTCATTAGTACTACCCAATGTTGCATTTGGTATTAATTAGTTGTCTCATAACTATTTTTAGTCAGATAATCAAATCATTTGAAGTGGAAAGGGACTGAGATATATTCTGTATGTACTGTCAAATCACAATGAGTCAAAATTGCAAAAAACAAAACTGTGGTTGAGTTGAAGTTATCAGGAGCAGAACAGGAAATCCAATAAAAGGGTGCCCATGATAAATGGGAAGTTACGATTGGTAATTCCAGAGCAGCAGAATTCATGCAAACTTGAAAAGTGATCATGCCAACCAGTTGGAGTTAGTTCACTCTTTAGCACAAAACGATGGGCAAACCATTATTCAACATATAGATCTCCCTGAAACCATGCAACTATGGACCAACTTATAAGAAAGGTAAAGGAGATGTTGGTTGGAGGGAAAGTGAGGTTGATGCAGCAAGGGGAAAACTGTGGTGCAAATCAAAAAATGGATATCATTAAGGAGTGGAAAATTCCACCATTTTAAAGCACAAGGCAAAAATCATGGAATAGTTTAACAAGCGGGCATTCTCTACAGCAGATGAGAACGGTTTGCTATCCCGATGTTGAAGAAGATTTGCTAATGTGGTTCAAGGCAACTGATGTGGAGAACATTCCCATCTCCAGTTCAATCCTCCAGGGTGTTACCTTGACAAAGAGACTGGGCCACAAGAAGTTCACTTGCATCAATAGATCGCAGGACTGATTCAAGATGAGGCATATCTGCAACTCCTGTATGGTATGTGGTGAGGGTGTGGCAGTTGTGACAACAATGGAAGATGACAGACTTCAAAACAGTCCTATTACATCCTGAATATGTATGTGTCAAAGGACATCTTTAACATGGGGGATGAACCTGAACTATTTAAATATTTTTACCAGAGCACTCACTAATGTTTAAAGGCTGCAGAGCAGTTGAGGAATGGGTCATTGTTGACATTGATGCCACTAAAAAGCTGACACTTCTTGTGATAGAAAAGTCGAAGAAGCACTTTGCTTTGCAAATTTCAAGACACCAATCATGCTGTATGAGGCTGATGAAACAGCCAAGATGACCTTCAGCATTTTTGAGGCAAAGATCAAGAAAGTGGACAAAGTGTATCAGCGTTAAGATAAGGAAGACTATCATTATTAAGACAACAGCCCCATGCACCTGAACATCATTGGCCTTAAGATGACATTCCTGTCACTCAACACCATTGCCAAGCTCCAGCCAATCAGTTAGAAGGTGATCAGCAGCCTGAGAAAAACAGCCGTGTTCATGAGGGAAGATGCAAGCCACAAGCACCAACAGTACCCACCACACGGAGTTCAAACAGGTTACAACTGCTCAAAAAGCTGAGGTTAAAGAGGAGTGGAAAAAGGCTGAACAGTCCAATGACAAGGTTCTTTTTGCTCACCTGCAGGAGGCAAGCAGGGAAATTCCAGCATAGCCAAACATGGAAACTTATGCCAAAATAGGTGACGCTGTGCACTGTACAACATAATTGGCAGACATAGCAATCATAGGTGCAGTACGTTCTTCCGCTGATGAGCAGGAAGGCTCGGATGAATGCCTGCCCACTTACCCACCTGTTTCCCTAGCTGAAATCACAAAGAACTGCAGAGATGTTCTGGGATTTCAGCATGAAAATACAGAAATAATGCTTGACTGCATTGGCAGATTGTGTGGTACCCTCCAAAGACAGCATCAAACTATTGGAAAAGATCTCTGAATTTTCCAGAGTTGAGAGCCAATATTTTTCCAAGCCCATTATTGGTCAAGTTGAGATCATTGTAATGTGTGAATAACTTGAAAAAAAATTCACATTTAATGCCTCACTGTTTTCATTTGATATATTTTGGCCAAGAGCTCAAAACTCTGCTTAATACAAATTTCTGGACAGACCTCCCCACCCCACCGATTCAACTTACTGTGACCTTATTAGTTTAATTAGAGGCATAAAACACTTCAGTTTAGTGTCTGTCAAAGGTGGTCTTTTAAAAAGCATTACGGCTTAACTGTTGAAAACTTTGTTCCTTCACATTAAGTGTCCAACACAGATTGCCCTTGAGGAAGTGACAGTGGCATGCCTTCTCAAACCACAGCAGTTCATGTTGTGAATTATGTATGCCTGTACAGAGTGTATTTAACCCTGTAACAATGAGGGAGCTGATCTGTATTTCCAAATTAAAATGGCATGTGATTTGGAGGGGGAAGTTGAAAGCAGTGGCACTTCCATGCATATTGCTGACTTCCTTTTTCTAGATGAAAGAGATAGGGTTTCTATCACAGGTTTGGTAGGTATTGTATTTTGTGGAGTCAAGATCTAAGATGGTGGATGGGAATGCAGATCAAGTGGGCTGCTTTGTCCCTAATAATGTTGAACCTCTTGGATGTTGTTGAGCTGCACTTATCCAGACAAATGCAGAGCATTCCTTACACTTCTGACATATGCTTTGTTGACTGTGAAAAACTCTGGGGAATTAGAGATGGTTCATTTGCCACAGAATATCCAGTTACAGTATTTACAGCATGTGGCTACTCCAGTTATGCTTCTTGTTAATGGTGACCCCAGAATTTTGAGAATATTTTTATGCTTTCAAAGAATGTGGGCATCATTGGCAACACTAGCACTTGTTGCCCATCATTGTTTAATCTAATTTATGATCTGCTGTAATCCACAGTGTTATTAGGATTAGAGGTTCAGACTTTTGACCTAGTGACTGTACAGGATGTTATGATGGCTGTGCCATTCAATGTGAAATGAATATGGTTAGACTTTCTCTGGCGAATGGAACAAAGTTTAATCATGAATGAACATCAGCTTTTCTTTACTAATAATAGAGGTTGTTAAAACCATTAATCTACCTAATTTAATTTCTTTATTTAGGATGTGTAGTGATTTGACACAACTGAGATAGAAGTTTTTAGATAGAAGTTAAAAATCAACTGCTTTGCTGTGGGTCCAGAGTCATATGTTTCCTAGAAGGATGGTAGATTTTCTTCCTGACAACCCATTAGTGAACCAGATGGGCTTTTATGGCAATTGACATTTGATTACAATTGGTTACATGTTTGCTATTAGACTGTCTTTTAATTCTAGAGTTCTAATACTAAATTCAAGTTTTACCATCTGCTACAATGGAATTTGAACTCATATCCCCAGAACATGAGCCTGAGATTTGGGATTATTTGTCCAATAAAATTACTACTATGCCTCTGTCTCATTCACCTCTGAGTCACCCGACTGGTGCCCTTCCTCAGTTAATCTGGTGTCAAAAGCCTCATTCCATATGTCCCAAATAAGAGACATTTTGATTTCACTCTGTTTCTCTCTCCACAGAAGCTGCCAATCCTACTGAGCTTTTCCATCACTTTTTATCTTTATCCCTCACTTCATGCTTTTGTTATTTCTAGGTAAGCGTGAGTTCATCTAAAATTCAACTTCCCATGACCTAATATGCACTACGCTCCATTCACCATTTGACCTTGCTCACAGGTCCACATCGACTCCCCACCCATAATTCGCATTCTTGTTTTCATATCCCTCCACGATCTCTCCCCTCCCTATCTCCATTTGTTCTCCACACAAACCCTACTTCCTCTGTGTTCCACCAAATCTGGATTCTTATGCATCTGATTTTAATAGCACTGCCATTGAAGGTTATATCATTAGCTGTCTTAGCTCTGAGTTCTCTAATTCACTCCTTAAACCTCTTCATCTCCATGTCCCTCTTTATCTTTAAGATCCTTATCTTATCTCCTTTCTCCCAGTGGGGCTTGGTGCCAAATTTTACTCAGTAATCCTCTTGTGAAGCACCTCTGAACATGATGGTTATTATTGCTGTTATCATTTGTAATATTAATCTGGACACTGCGCATAAGAGACAAATACAAAACTTCAGTTTATTCAAGTTCTCAGGCAAATCTTGACAGACACAACTTTGATATAAAATTATTAAGCTAAAACTGCCAGTAAATTGCTGGCAAACAATTTAAAAGACAGTATTTTTATTTTCTATTGTTCTGTTTTACTCATACATTAATTGGCTCAAGAAACAATATGACCATCAAAAAAGAGTTGGAAACAATTGAATTTATAGTCATAGTCATAGAGATGTACAGCATGGAAACAGACCCTTTGGTCCAACCTGTCCATACTGACCAGACATCCCAACCCAATCTAGTCCCACCCGCCAGCACCAGGCCCACATCCCTCCAAACCCTTCCTAATCATATACCCATCCAAATGCCTCTTAAATGTTGCAATTGGACCAACCTCCACCACATCCTCTGGCAGCTCATTCCATACATCAGTTAAAGGGAAAATATTTCTTGAATTTATCTTCATCAATCTATTCGGTGTAGATGCATCTGTTTGCATTGTATGACTGATCACCACAGAGTGAAGCTCCAACTTCACACTGAAAACATTCTGCATAATGGTGTGTAGCACTGCCACCATGCAGTGTAGGATGCGTTCAAAACATAATGACTCAAAATCAAGCATTTAGCAAGTGTGGTGGAACTTCAATGACAGCAACAGATTTGCATTCTTTAATCTGTAACCTCATGACCTTGTATAGGCCTCATGCTACTATTGCCATCAAGTGAGGAGGTCAATGCTGATTTAATGCAGAATGGAGGAGGCCATGCCAATGTAGCACGAGGCATCCCAGAACACAACCTGCCAACTTGGTAAAGTTACAACACAAGGCTACTTATATGCCAAACATTAGAAGCAACATGTAAGAGATAGAGCTAAGTGATTCCCTTAATCAACGGATCAGATCTAAGCTCTGCCACCCTGCCACATCCAGTCCTGAATGGTAGCGAACAATTAAATAACTTACAGAGAGGGAGGAAGCTTTCCAAATATCCCCATCATCATTAGTGGGGGCGATCAGCATATCAGTGCAAAGCTAAGGCTGAAGCATTTGTAACCATGTCCAGCCAGAAGTGTCGAGTGGATGATCCAACTTGACCTCATCTGGAGGCCCCTGTAGCGCAGAAGTCAATCTTCAATCAATTTGATTAATTTCACATGATATCAAGAATTGGATCAACACATTGAATACAGCAAAGACTAGAGACCTTGACAACATTCAACAGCAAAGCACCAAGCCAAGCTATTCCAGTACAGCTACAATACTGGCATCTATCCAACAATGTGGAAAATTGCCCAGCTGTGTCCTAATCAAAAAAGGCGGTCAAATATAATCCTGCCAATACTGACCTATCAGTCCATGTGTGTTCCTCAGCAAAGTAACTGAAGGGGTCATCATTAGTTCCATAAAATGGCATTTACAAAGGATTAACTTGCCTACGGACAATCTGAATTCTGTCAGGGTCTTTCCTCTCCTGACCACTTGATTCAATCATGCTGCACTCCAGCGGTGAGGTGAGAGTGGCTGCCCTTGACATTAAGACAGCATTTGATGAGTATGTCATTAATCCCCCACTATCAATGCCCAAGAATTTACCATTGACTAGAAACTGAACTGGACCTGCCATCATCATACTGTGTTTACAAATGTGAGTCAGAGGTTCGGAAATATTTGGTAAATAACAGGCCAATGCCTGTTCACCATCTAAAAGGCATAAACCAGGAATTTGATGGAATATTCTTGGCTTGCTTGGATGAGTGCATCTCCAACAATGCTCAAGAAGCTCAACATAATCCAGGACAAAGCAGCCCACTTGATAGGCATCCCATCCAGCATCTGCAACCTTCACTCCCTTCATCGCTGAAGTACAGTGATAAGGCTATTTATCAACAAGATGCAAAGCAGTAATCCACCAATATCCTTGAACAGCACCTTCCAAACCTACAACTCTACTGTCTAGAAGGAACAGAGCAGCAGATACATGGCAACACTTCCACCTGCAAATTCCTCTCCAAGCCACTCACCATCCTGACTTGGAAACATTTCACCATTCTTGCAGTATTGCTGGATCAAAATTCTAGAACATCCTTATTAACAGCACTGTGGGTGTTGGAATGACTGCAACAGTTCTAGAAGAGAGCTCATCACCATAATCTCAAGTAGGGATGGGCAATAAATTCTGGTCTACCCATTAACGTTCACATCCCATGAAGGAATATTTAAAATATGTGGAGGTCCACAGTCTTGATGGTGCTGAGGTATTGGATTGAGAGGTGTAGCTGATGACTGGCCAATACAGTTTGTAGCAGCAACTGAAGACAATTTTCCTCATTTTTAATTGGAAGCAATTTTTGTTCTTCCTGAATGCGTTGTTGAGCAAGTAATGCAGTGAAATCAGAGACAGCGAACGAGTCCATTTAAAAGAGTGCTGAAGGATCACAAACTTCGAAATTAGAATACTCATCGAACACAGATTGAGAACAGTTGAACAGCACAAGTAATTAAACTTACTTTATTAATAACTTCTCTCAATTATTTTACTATCACATTACACATGTTACCTATCCAATGTTAGTTGTCCAGTAATCTTGTCATCTTTTATACCTATTGTGGTTGTGATCTGTGCATTCTGTGAATGGAAATATTCAATTGTCAGATTCCAACAATACTTGCAAATTTAATTAGATTTACAAGTTATGTCAAGGCAAAAACTCACCAGTTTTATACTAAAGAGTGCAACTAGTGTTGAATTTGGTAAGATAGCAAAAGCAAAGATGTCACCAGATGTTGTGAGGATGATTTTGCCGTTCAAAAATGTCACAACCGGTGCAGAATCGCTTACAAGGTGAAGCTTCATTTTCATAACTGGATACATTTTTTTCACCTGGAATGATTAAATGTAAGTATTAGAATCACAGAATCTCTACCATGTGGATCCCTCCAAAGAGCATCCCACCAGAACCCCCTCCACCCCACCCTAACTCTGTAACCCTTAATTTCCCTTGGCTAACCCACCTAGCCTACACATGCCTGGACACTACAGGGCAATTTAGCATGACCAGTCCATCTAACCTACACATCTTTGGCCTGTGGGGGGAAAGAGGAGCACCCGATCAAAACCTATGAAGACACAGGAGAATGTGCAAACTCCATGCAGTCACCTAAGGATGGAATTAAACCCAGGTCCCTGATGCTGTGAGGTAGCAGTGCTAACCACTGAGATACCATGCTGCCCCAAATTGTGAATATATGACCCATCAAATCAAATGTGATATGCAATATCTTCCAAAAATAACAATTTAAGAAACATCTCTTGAAAATTTGACAACTTGAAGAAAGGCTGTGAGAAGAAGCCTGGGAACTTTAGATCTGTGAGCCTGACATCAGTGCTGGGTAAGTTGATGATGGCAATTCTAAAAGATAGGATTTATATGCATTTGGCAAAGCAAGAAATGATTAAGGATAGTCAGCATGGTTTTGTGGAGGGGAAACCATGTCTCACAAACTTGATTGAGTTTTTTGAGGAAATAACCAAAAAGATTGATGAGGGCAGAGCGGTAGATTTTGTTTACTTGGACTTTAGTAAAGCCTTTGATAAAGATTCGCATGGCATACTAATTAGTAAAGTTAGATCACATGGGATTCAGGGTGAGCTAGCCAAAATTGGCTTGATGGTAGGAGACAGAGGGTGGTGGTGGAGGTTGTTTGTCGGACTGGAGGCCTATGACCATCTGTGTTCCACAGAGATCAGTTTTGTTTGTCATTTATACAAATGATTTGGATGAGAATGTAGGAGGCAGAGTTAATAAGTTTGCAGAGCACACCAAAATTGATAGTACAATTCGCACTGAAGAAGATTATCTAAGATCACAAGGTGGTCTTGGTCAATTAGGTCAATGGGCTGAGGCGTGGCAGATGGAGTTTAATTTGGATAAATGCAAGTATTACATTTTGGTAAAACAAACAAGGGCAGGACTTATACAATTGATGATAGGCCCTGGGTAGTCTTCTGGAACATAGGCCGAGGGGTTCAGTAACATAATTCTTTGACATGGTGACAGCGTGGTTATGAAGATATTTAGAATGCTTGCCTTCATTGCTCAGATCTTTGCGTACAGGAGTTGAGATGGCATGGTGAGTTTGTATAGGATGTTGGTGAGGCTCTTTTGGAGTACTAAGTGCATTTCTGGTTGCCCTGCTTTAGGAAATATATTATTAAACTAGAGAGGGTTCAGAAAAGATTTATCAGGATGTTGTCAGGAATGCAGGGTATGATTTTTTTTAGATTAGATTACATTACATTACAGTGTGAAAACAGTCCACACCGACCCGCCGAAGTGCAACCCACACATACCCCTACATTTACCCCTTACCTAACACTATGGACAATTTAGCGTGGCCAATTCACCTGACCTGCACATATTTGGACTGTGGGAGGAAACCAGAGCACCCGAAGGAAACCCACGCAGACACGGGGAGAACGTGCAAACTCCACACAGTCAGTCGCTTGAGGCGGGAATTGAACCCGGGTCTCAGGCGCTGTGAGGCAGCAGTGCTAACCACTGTGCCACCGTGCTGCCCATTTATAAGGAGATTTTTGCAAGGTTTGTAGCTCAGGTTGAGGTTTCGGGTGTAGGCTTGCTCATTGAGCTGTAGGTTTGATATCCAGACATTTCATTACCTGGCTAGGTAACATCATCAGTGGCGACCTCCAAGTGAAGCGAAGCTGATGTCTCCTGCTTTCTATTTATATCTTTCTCCTGGATGGGGTTCCTGGGGTTTGTGGTGATGTCATTTCCTGTTTGTTTTCTGAGGGGTTGATAGATGGCATCTAGATCTATGTGTTTGTTTATGGTGTTGTGGTTGGAGTGCCAGGCCTCTAGGAATTCTCTGGCATGTCTTTGCTTAGCCGGTCCCAGGATAGATGTATTGTCCCAGTCAAAATGGTGTTTTTCTCATCCGTGTGTAGAGCTACGAGGGAGAGAGGGTCATGTCTTTTTGTGGCTAGCTGGTATTTGTGTATTCCGGTGGCTAACATTCTTCCTGTTTGTCCTACGTAGTGTTTGTGGCAGTCCTTGCATGGAAGTTTGTAGATGACATTGGTTTTGTCCATGGGTTGTACTGGTTCTTTTAAGTTTGTTAGTTTTAGTTTGAGAGTGTTGGTGGGTTTGTGTGCTACTCGGATTCCGAGGGGTCTTAGTAGTCTGGCTGTCATTTCTGAAACTTCTTTGATGTATAGTAAGGTGGTTAGGGTTTATGGCTGTGTTTGGTCTGCTTGTCGTGGTTTGTTCTTGAGGAATCTGCGCACTGTATTTTTTGAGTATCCGTTCTTCTTGAATACGTTGTATAGGTGTTCCTCCTCTGTTTTCTGAGGTTTGCCTGTGCTGCAGTGTGTGGTGGCTCATTGGAATGGTGTTCTGATACAGCTTCGTTTGTGTGTGTTGGGATGGTTGCTGGTGTAGTTAAGTATTTGGTCAGTGTTTGTCAGTTTTCTGTATACGCAGGTTTGTAGTTCTCTGTTGTCCTTCCTTCAACTGTGACATCCAGGCATGCGAGTTTGTTGTCGGTTTCTTCCTCCTTGGTGAACTTTATGCCTGTGAGGGTGTTGTTGATGATGTTAAATGTCTCTTCTATCTTGTTTCGTTTTGTGATGACAAAGGTGTCATCTACGTAGCGGACCCAGATTTTTGGTTTGATGGTTGGTAGGGCTGTATGTTCTAGCCTTTGCATTACCGCTTCAGCTATGAATCCTGATGGGTTCCCATGGAGATCCCATGGGTGTGCCGTTGGTTTGTTTGTAGATTATGTTGTTGAAAGTGAAGTGGGTGGTGAAGCACAGGTGCACTCGCTTCATGATGTTTTCGTTGGTAATGTGATTGATGGTGGTTGGGGTGTGTGTGATGGTCTCTTCTAAAAGTGTGGTAAGTGTTTCCTTTGCCAGGTCGATGTTGATGGAGGTGAACAGTGCTGTTACGTCAAATGAGATCATTATTTCGTCTTCCTCAATTTTGGTGTTTTTGATGATTTATAGGAATTCCTGGGTGGAGTGGATGGACTGCTGTGACTCTTCTACAAGGTATTTCAGTCTTGCGTGTAGTTCTTTGGCCAGTCTGTAAGTTGGTATTCTGGGTAGTGAGACTATGGGTCTGAGGGGGGCTCCTGGTTTATGGATTTTTGGCAGTCCGTAGAATCGTGGGGTGTTGGTCCCATCGGGTTTCATTTTCTGGAATTCCATCTTGTTTAATTGTCCGGAATTGTATAATTTTCTTAGGAGATGTGTAATTTTGTTTCCTAGTTGTGGGGTCGGGTCTAACGCCACCTGTTGGTAGGTGTTGGTGTCTGCGAGTAGTGCATTGGCTTTCTCGATGTAGTCCCTTCTGTTCAGGATGACTGTGAGCCGACCTTTGTCTGCAGGTAATATAACAATGTTTTTGTCTTTTTTGAGGTTTTCTAGGGCTTTCTTTTCTTCTGTGTTCAGTTTGTTTCCTTCCCTCTTTCGGCTCTAACCACCTTACCATACATCAAAGAAGTTTCAGAAATGACAGCCAGACTACTAAGACCCCTTGGAATCCTAGTAGCACACAAACCCACCAACACTCTCAAACAAAAACTAACAAACTTAAAAGACCCAGTACAACCCATGGACAAAACCAACGCTATCTACAAAATTCCATGCAAGGACTGCCACAAGAACTCTACGTAGGACAAACAGGAAGAAAGTTAGCCACCAGGATACACGAACACTAGCTAGCCACAAAAAGACACGACCCTCTCTCCCTCATAGCCCTACACACTGATGAAAAAAAACCACCACTTTGACTGGGACAACACATCTATCCCGGGACAGGCTAAGCAAAGACATGCCAGAGAATTCCTAGAGGCCTGGCACTCCAACCACAACGCCATAAACAAACACATAGATCTAGATGCCATCTATCAACCCTTCAGAAAACAAACAGGAAATGACATCACCACAAACCCCAGGAACCCCATCCAGGAGAAAGATATAAATAGAAAGCAGGAGACATCAGCTTCGCTTCACTTGGAGGTCGCCACTGATGATGTTACCTAGCCAGGTAATGAAACGTCTGGATATCAAACCTAGAGCTCAGCGAGCAAACCTACACCCTAAATTTATAAGGAGAGTCTGAATAGGCTGGGATTTTTTTTCGCTGGAGTGTAGGAGGTTGAGGGGTATAAACCTTTATAAAGGTTTATAAAATCATGAGGGATAGGTAAGGTGAGCGGCAAGTGTCCTTGCCCTGAGGTGGCAGATTTCAAGACCATGGGGCATATTTTTATGGTGTGAAGAAAAAGATTTTAAAAAGACATGAGGGGCAACATTTTTACACAGAGAGTGGTTTGTGTGTGGAATGAGCCTCTAGGGGAAGTAATGGATGCAGGTACAATGTTGAAAAGATATTTGGATAAGAACATGAATAAGAAATATTTGGAGGGATATGACCAAATGCAGGCAGGTAGGACTAAGTTAGTTTGGGATTACAGTCAGCATAGACTGGTTGGACCAAAGGGTCTGTTTCATAGAACCCTTAAAATGTGGAACTAGGCCCTTCGGCCCAACTGACCCTCTGAAGAGTAAGCCACCCAGACCCATTCCCTGTATTTACTCCTGAAAATTCCCCCATAACCTACACATCCCTGAACTTTATGGACAATTTAACATGGCCAATCCACCTAACCTGCACATTTTTGGATTGTGGGAGGAAACCACAACATCCAGAGGAAACCCACACAGATACGGGGAGAATGTGCAAACTCCACACAGTCAGGCCCCAAGGCTGGAATCAAACCCGGGTCCCTGGCGCTGTGAGGCAGCAGTGCTAACCACTGAGCCACTGTGTCGCATGTTTCCATGCTGACTCAATGACTCTATAATCCCTTCATGTAGTTCAGGGCAGTTTCAGGTGTGAGCAGAACACCAAGTCCTATAACTGTAAATCTACTGTGCACAAAGTCTGCAGCTATAGGGTCAATGTTGTCTAAGAATGGGAATTTAATTCAGAATATTATAATGTTATTTTAATTTGATTTTTTGTCCATTAAAACTTCTTATGATAATTTTGTATTTGTGAGATTTATTTTGAAAATTTTACCTTGAGTTGCACTGTAGCAATATTAGAGTCAATTGTAATTTTTGGTTGATTGAATTTGTTGATAACTAGGTCAGACCAGGAGAGGTCACTATTGCTGCATTGATAAAAAAAATATTTCAAAAATCCAAACTTTGGGACGTGCTGGATGAGCAGATTTTTGCTGTGAAAAATGAAAAGCTTATTGTAAAAGAATTAACATTAAGAAACTTCCATTTATTTTGAGTGAATTCATATGTGCTTTGGCCAAAATAACTTGTTCTTAGCTTTGATCGTTTTGACCGCACATCCGGTATTTTCCACTCTCCACCATGTTTTTCGATTGACAAATCTACTGAAATGTGTCTTCATGTGTCGTTGTGGTTTTAGGATCAGATCTGGAGCAGTTCTAATATTTCTCACTGATACTCTCCTTTCCTCTCCCCTTCCCCTTCCCCTTCCTACATTTCTTAGTTTTCAGGGACCTTTATCATTCATAACAATAAAAAAAACGAAAATAACTCAGTCAGGCTGGCAGCACCTGTGAAGTGAGAAACAAAGTTAACATTTTGAGTCTGATATGACTCTTCTTCAGAACTTTGATCTTAATATCTCAGTTCAGACAGTGAAAGCATCACCATCCACTTTAGCAGAAAGCCAGTGCAAAGTTGTGAAAGATGTTATACTTGTCTGACTTTATTACACAAAACATGATTGAATTATGATTAAGGAATAAGATATTGGGCCAGATTTTCTGAGGGGTGGCAGTCTCACAAACTTAGATTCTTCTCCACCTCTTGATTCCAAAGGATTGTGCATCTCTATGACTCTATGACTATGAGATTGGAGCTCTACATTTCTGAGGGGCGATTCTGCTCAGACCTCCCTCAGAAATGTGGAGCTGTGTATCCATTCTTTCATGGTGCAGAACGATCAGAGGAAGGAAAATCGCATTTCCCTTTTCAACACAGTCAGAAACTTAACAAGCCCCGACAGCCATTTTAATAGCTGCTGTGGAATGACAAGATGTGAAGGTGCAGGTGTTGGACTGGGGTGAAGAAAGTTAAAAACTATGTTGACTGTGATTTTTAATGTGCAAAGCCATGTCCATGAGGTAAATGTGGTGTTAGGATGCTGGGAAAGTAGGGGTAGGATGCCAGTAAATAGTGTCCCAGGTAAGTAGAGTGACAGGTTCGTAGAGTGCCAGAGTGCCAGGTGAGTAGGGAGCCAGGTAGGTCAGGTTAGAATTTCTGAGGGTTTGATGCCAGATAGTTAGACGTAGGGTGCTATGGTGCAAATGGGCCAGATCAGAGATGCACGTTTCGGCTAGGTTTGGTGGGGTGGATGGCTGTGTGAAGCTGGTCTTAGGTTTGGTGGCAGTGAAGAGCAAAATAGCACAGGGGAGGGTTACACTAGACACACGGGCACACAAGATAGCCGCTAAACCATCAGTTGGCCAACTTGACACACAAGATGGCTGCCGGATCACAATATGGAGAGAAACAGCAGAGCAGATACAGACATGCCTGGGCCCACCAAAATGCCAGCACAATGCACTCACAACCCAGTTGATTAGTTTAAGGTGGGTGGGGAAGATAATGCATATGAGTAACAAACACTGCCTACTGAAGTGTCTGGGTCCAGCCAATACCTCTTATAGAAATGCTAACAACTTCATACAGACTCAATACAAAATGCTAATAGCCAGGGCTGCAGTAATCGTCCTTCTCAGGAAGAGCGATTAGCGCCCATTACTACAGTAATGGATTTTCGTGCAGACATTGAAACTTACAATGTCTACACAGAAACTGACAATGACCACGCAGAAATTAACAAAGGCTGCGCTGGAACTGACAAAGACTGTATCGAACTATCGACGATTCTGCAATGATTGACATAAACAAACCATGTTACAAAGACAGTAACCTCATCACTGACCTATTATATCACAAGATGTATAAAAGTTTCTGTGACCGCTGTGCTATTGGTGTCTTTCTCTCCCCAGAGCTCCAGTATTTCCTTGTGCAATAAACTCTGTCATTGAACCCTGATTCTGACTCAGAGACTAGTGTTTTTCCCCACAACAGCAGTGACTGAGTGGAGGAAGGAGTAAGATCAGAGTTGGTGTGGTAGTGCTGATGGCGGGGTTGGGAGGTTGGGCTTGGCTATGGAGATAATGTTGAAGTTGTGCCAGGTGATGGGGTGGGGACTGGATAAAAGCTTTCGCAGAACTTCTTCAGGGCAGGCATTCCTGGAAGAGAGGTGGAAGTGGGTTAAACACTGGATAAAAGCTGGGATGGGGACTGGAGTTGGGTCTGACAGCAGTAGTGGGTAGGGGTTGAAGGATTCAGCAGTTGCGTCACAGGCAATGACATTGGGATGGAGTTAATGGGTTGTGGTGTAGATTAGAATAGGCATGTTGGGTCCCCGGGGGGAGAAGGTGTCAGGGAATCCCAGGTGGAAAGTCAGATTTTAGATGGGACATCAGGTACTGAGACAAGGGGGTGTTGTGTTCAGATGTGGGAGCCGGAGTGTTAGGTCACTGAAGTGGGAGGGTGTGTCAGACCAGGGTCTGGGGAGCTGTAAGGGGTCTGGGGAAAGTGTACTTGAGGTGCATGAGATAATATGAGGTCAGGAATTAGACAATGTATTTCATCATCTAACTTTGCCTAAGTAGCTATTTTAATTAATTTCATAGGAATCCCTCTGAGTGCTCCACCTTTAAATGGATATTTTAAATTTGAAGTTAAATGCAGAGAAATTTCCCAGTGAAAATTCATTCCCTTCAGAATGCACTATGCTGGAGATTCCACAGGGTCTTCATATCCCAATCTGATTTCCGCAGGAATAATGAATGTTTGGCTAGTGGAAAATTCGGGCTTTTATCTTATTAGGTTAGGGAATTCAGAGATATGGAATTAAGCTGAGTACATGGTGTTGGAGTAGAGATCAGCCATGATATATCTTGAAAAGTTGAATAGGCATGAGCGTAGATGTCCAACTTCTGTCTCTATTTTCTACAGCAGCTGAAATAACATTAGCGACCTCACTACTTCAAATTGAATGGTCAAAAGAGTGAAAGCAGCAGTTTTGACAAAGGAAAGACTGCACAGAGCTCTGAAAGATGTCCTGGTTATCTGACTAATGAAGGATGATTCTGTGCCTGGGTTCCAGTGGGTTGCTTTTATTAAGCATGCACCTGAAAACTGTGGCTGCAGTATTGCAGCACTCTATCCAATCTCTGGTTCCTCCTAGTCTAACTCCCATCTGGAAACATTGTATGATGGATAATTGGCAACTTGTTTGTGTCTAGTTAATTAGAGTTGTATTGAATTCCATTCAGAATCTTTAAGAATGTTCACAGTCAATAATAATTTTTACAATCAGGCCTAGTGTAGAATTACATCACTTATTTTTTCATCGAGTTATTACAGAAGCAATATTAATATTATGTAAAAAATTCATTTGAACCTGTGGGATCAAGGTTCCAATGGTCAATGTATCCAAGTGTATATGTGAATTCTCTGGGAGCTGCAGGAAAAAAAAGTCCATTATCAGTTACATTAAATGATCAGAATCATTTTCATGAACATTTTCATAACTCATTGGCAAAACAGTCATAGTTGAATTTATCCTTACCATTAATTAATGAGTTATTTTTACTTAAATTGCTACAGCCCCTCCAGATATCAAAGGGGTTTATGAGTTAGGGAAGACTTTCTATCCTAGCTGGACTCATTTATCATTTTCTATTAGTTGCTGTATCTTTAGTACACAATGTAATAGTCATAATGGATGTTTTAAGGTTGATAGAATGACTTTAAGAAACTAATTACATTTCTAATGGGGAAAGATAAACAAAGAAATGAAAATGAATTTCCTGTAATGGAAACGGACTGAAGGCTGAGAGGAGTTAAATATGGTTTCATTTTTTTTATGATGGGCGATATCTAAGATTTTTTCGTGCATTGATTCCAAACCCAAATGTAAATGCTTCATTTGCAGATTCAGTGATAGTCATCTTTCATCTGAAATGTATTTGAGAAACTGGGCTCCAGTCAAAGTCTAGGCAGATATCCAATGCAATTTATTAGTAACCCTCACTGGATAAATACAACAGCATTCCAACAAAACAGACAAGCATTGTGATTTATATTTCACAATAATCAGCTCTCAGAAGAAACTGGCACTTATATTGGAATTTTAATTTTTTTTAACTTCAATGGCAGACAATCCTAATGTACCTCTGTTCACCTATAAACCCATCAATGGTAAGCTATGAAGGACCTCTTTGTGATTTAATGAACCTTAGTGTGGAAGCAACAATGGTCGAGAATACATATTTTTTGGAACTTCGGCTGAAATGGGCCAGTCAGGGCCAGTATGCTGCACATTTTATTGTACTTAGGATTTTAGATGATTTCCAAATTTGAAGTGATATTTTTCAGGAAGGATTTTAGAAGAGGGTTGAAGGAAAGGATTTAAAGTAGGTCAAAAAAAAACATTATTTCAAGAGTTTTGGGGTATATTTAACAGGGGAATTGCTTGAAACTAATCTCAATTACATTAAGGAAAGGACGTTTGACAGGACACGTGCCCTAAATTTTAATTATGGAGATCAATGTTGAGTTAGAAAACACAGCAAAATTAACAGGCTTCAAGCAAAGTATGATTCTGGAATGAGAATGAATGATCCTATCTCCACCATGACAAAATTCTAAATCCTGCCCAAACCTGTTTTTTTTCAATTTCAGGGGGCAGGATTCAGGGGGCAGGATTAAGGGTGGGTAGTAGTCTGCACTTGCACATTTTCAGAGGCAGTTGACCTGATAAATGATCAGTTGCCTTCACTCAGATTTGATTTTGAAGCTCCTGGTGTCTGGAGCCCAGGGTATAAAGATTAGACCAGGTAAGAGCAGGTCTGCTCTCAGTGCGTTAGTTCGTAAATCCCACTGGAGAGCTGAGGTACTTTTGTGGATATTACCCCCGGGGAATCAGCTTGGGGCTGCTGGCCATGGATCCTTTAGCACTTGGGGGTCTGTGGTCAAGTATTCTCCAGGAGTGAAGATCATCAATCCTTGTGTTGTCTTAGATGGGTTTATTCACTATGGGAAAATCATGTGTAAAAGGTGATTAAACCCTTTCCAACTGACCAACTGTCCTGTCAAGAAATATCAACCCGTTAAAAAAGTGCTTTCATGAATGAGGAAGCTATTCTCAATTGTGTGTAGACTGCAAATATAAAGCTTTAAATAATGAACTTTCTTTATCCTACTATGTGCGAGGTTCCCTTGTAGACACTATTTGAGTTGACATGGTGGGCAAAAAAAAGTGTGATTGGTGGAAGTAAGCACTCAGTTGGTATAGGAAGTATAAGGGGTGCCGGGGAGCATGGGGTTTGGAGCTAATGGCTCAGGCCTATAAGTGGTACAGATTGACATTGATGAGGCGTCAAGTGAAGCAAAGTGAGAGAGGTGGAATGGGTGAGGACATTCATTTATAAAATATTGGAATGGGACTAGATTAATTTAGGATATGTTGCACTGGGCACTGAAAGGTCTGTTTCTGTGCTATACATCTCAAAGACTCTCTGACTCTGTAACTGCTGAATTGATTTCTAGATATAGTCTGGTGATAAGTAAGAACCTGCAGTTTTAATCTGGCTGAAGCTCTTTGACACAATTTAAAATATGAAGCTGTCCACAGTAATTATATGTTTGGATTAAAGCTCTACTCACCATGTCATCAGTAATGTTAATAGATAAATCGCCTACTGAGTTGAATACATAACCAGCAGTGTTAAAGAAATATTCAGAAAATCCAATATAAAGCATCCGGTCATAGTCCACTAAAAAATCCAATGGTGGAGCAGAAAAAGGGACATCAGCACGATGCAAAAGATTATAGAATTCTCCCTAGTTTAAAATTAGATTTTGGTTAGTATTATTCTGATGATTAATAGTTTATCAGTAAACCACATTAAATTTATTTTTATAGCATGACAATTTACTTTTCAATATGTGCACAACACACACACACACAGACACACATACACTCAAAACTAAAAGGCTACTATAAAGAACTTAAAACAAAAACAAGTACTTGGTTGTGCTATATCATACTGAAACATCTTGAAGCACTTCATGCAATGAATGACTTTATAACACGCAACAAGCGTTGTTATCAAGTCAAGTACACCAGGTGTCCTGGAGCAATAATACATACCAATGCCATAAAGAAGCAGTCAATCTGCTTTTTATTCCCCAACATTATTTAAAAATCTAAAGTTGACCAGAACAGCAAGAAAATCCAGTGCTGTTTTTTAAACAATATCACAGCCTGAGCAGACATCAGTTGGAAAGCATCTCCACAGTTGTGGCTTTGCTTCAATGTTGCATTGGGTATCAGCACAGTTTGCGTCCCCTTGGTTTGGGATTCTACAATCTTTTGTCTCACAAAGGCTAAGTAGAAAGATGTAGAAAGCAACACAGAAAGAATGAAGAATAGGAAATAATGAGATGGATAATTTCAGGACCAGCCACATTTACTTCGATGAAGTATCACACAGAAATCGGCTCAAGTGTTGTATCACAAACTATACATCAGACATTATAGTGCTTCTAAATAGCATATTTTCTGACTCAACACAGGTAATGCCAGGAGACGTCAATATACTTTCAGCCGAAAATATCTTCTAAATACACAACACCAGATCTTAAATGAACATCATTTATATTTTAATAATTTTCATCCAAACAGCTTTTTTATGCAAATCTTCTTTGGGAAGCAGCTAATATTTTTTAATCAGAAAATCTTGTTTGATCTATATGTATTGTGTTGTGTTCCGTCATACCTTGAGAGGCAAAATTAGCGAATCTTTTGCCACTTCTGGAAGACTGGTTAGAGAGTAGTCAATCCCAACATATTTGTCAATTTTCTTTGTCACTGAAACAGTAAAGAAGTTAGAAACACATTAAAATGTTGATAAACCTTTGAGTGCTCTTCAGTGTAAAACATGAGAACAGAATAGCGTGGACTAAGAAAAGATCATCAAACTGTGATTCCCCAAATCCACATCTCCTATTAGACCACTGACAACTTATTTGAATTCAGTTCATCCAAATTTATTTAATCTGACCACATAATTAAGTGCAAAATGCCACTTTGTTAATAGAAAATCATTTTAATGTTGTATAGCTACAAACTGTTGTAATAGATGCATTTTATCAGCATTGGATCTGAAATTCTGACCACCACCATTAGGTCATTTGATCTATACTTTCGTGGATTTGTTCAATTACTTAGGAACCATGTTAGCTGCCTGCCTGACACTATTCCCTTTTCAATGTTTTATTTTATATACATATCTGATGCCTCTCAATTATATCCATTATACATAGAAACCACCTGATGAAGGGCTTTTGCCCGAAATGTCGATTTTCCTGCTCTTTGGATGCTGCCTGGCCTCCTGTGCTTTTCCAGCATCACAATCTTGGCTCTAATCTCCAGCATCTACAGTACTCACTTTCACATGGAAACCACCCATCCAGGCCACAGTTTATATCTCTCCATGTCTGATTGGATTATCAATGATCTGATTTCACGTATTTGTTGACATGGTTCTATCACCACCTCATTTCTATTAGTAGGTGGTCTGAAGGTATGATTGATCCTTTTTATTTCTCATTTTAATCCACGTGGATTTTGTTTCTAACCGTCTGTTCATTTATGATGCTTTACTGAAGCCATTATTTTATATCTAATTAGTACAGCTCTTCTGCCCCCTTTGTTTTACTTATCCTTTCTGGTTATGTTTAATGTGGAACTTTTAGTTGGCAATCCAGTTCTTTGTGCAGCCAAGTTTCAGCTACCCTCATCATATCAGGTTCCACTTCACGGACTTCTGCCTTCAGTTACCCTATTTGTTTCAGACTTTGTGTACACTGATAAACAGGCAGATTAATTCATCTTTACCAGTTGTTCCTTTCATTTTATTTTCAACAGTCCTTTATACTTCTGTTTTATGACTAGTTATTTGATTACAGCTCATCTTTATTACCTGATTTAATTCTCATTCTCTGTTTTTATTTACAGATTTAACTTACTTTCTTTCCTTCATTTTAACAGATTAAATTGCTATTAACAGGACTTCATATCCTTTCCGTAAAGACACTGCTCCAACTTCAGTTCAGGTGGAACCTATACCACTGGTACTGCTCCTTCCCGTGTTATTTTGCTGCCATCATCTTATGAAATGAAACTTCTCCTTACCACACCAAACATTCCCCTTCCTAAGTTTGATAGCTCTTTGTCAATTAACACATCAATAGGTGGGAATCCCAATAATACATTTGAGTTTCTTTTATTCATAACTTCCAATACTCTTTTCTTCCCTAATATAATGGAATCTCCAGAAGCAGTTGGCGACAGTGAAGGAGTGCACTCGAACAGACCCTGTGAGTGTTTGGCAAAAGCAAAGTTTATGGGAAAAAAGGAGCAGGCGGATATTGGATTCTTCAACCCAATGCAAACCAATTGGACTTATCCTTTGTAAGTACAGTAAATAATTTCTTATTTAACTTTAATTACCCTTCATGTTTGTGCTGACCTGTATCCAGTGGGATAAAGAATCCTTACTTTATGATCTTTGGGCCATCTGTGTGTTCACATCTTATGTTGCACTTATCTCATTGGTCCCAATATGGATCACAAATGAATCTAAACCAGATCTCCAAGTTTCTCTCCACTTGTTCTGAAATGTAGTTTACTTTCACACTGGGTAGACAAAACACACTTTTGCTTCTGGGTGAGACTATTGGAGGACTCAATCTTTCTTTCTAATAACACAATCCTTGCTGATCAGATTCTTTTTATTCTGCCCCTTCTCCAAAACTCCCCTACCTTCCAGACCCTCCGCCTCTTGTGTTAGCTGGTCCATAGAATGATAGAATCCCTACAGTATGGCCATTTAGCCCATTGAGTCCACATCCACCCTCCGAAGAGCGTTTCCCCCCCCACACCCCACACTTCCCTGTATCCCTGAATTTCCCATGGCTAATCAACCTAGCTAGTACATACCTGAACACTATGGGTAATTTAGCATGATCAAACTACCTAACCTGTGCATCTTTGGACTGTGGCAGAAATGTTGGTATAGTTAGCATTCTGGCAATTTACACAGGCAATAAATATATTGTATTTATTGGAGCAGACCATTGACTCTGGGATTTCCTTCTCTATGTTTCTTTGGCTTCATTTTCTTGTTCACGAAGTATCATAATCTCTCCTCTCTGCGCCTGAGTTTATCTTTGAGGTGTGACTTTGCTTTAGAGAAATTGACTCAAATTACTAACTGTAGGTCCCCTTTGCTAAACCACTTCTCTATGTGTCAGAGTATCTCCAATACTGATTTTAATTGATCTATTGAGCCATGGTGTCTCTATCCAGAGACATTTACAGCAGTCTGGGGCAATATCCACATACTTTGGAAGATTGCAGTCTGGATAGAGAGTTTGTACTCCCAGTTGTTTTATATTTAGTTATTAGTACTCATTTATTTCTATATACAGTACAATCATGTTTTTAGATTACTTACAGTGTGGAAACAGGCCCTTTGGCCCAACAAGTCCACACCAACCCTACCCAGACATATTCCTCTACATTTATCCCCTCACCTAACACTACGGGCAATTTACCATGGTCAATTCACCTGGCCTGCACATTTTTGGACTGTTGGAGGAAACCGGTGCACCCGGAGGAAACCCATGCAGGCACAGGGAGAATGTGCAAACTCCACACAGACAATTGCCTGAGGCGGGTATCGAACCTGGGTCTCTGGCACTGTGAGGCATTGTTGATGTGTTTGTTGAGTAAGGGGTTCATATTAATTAGTCAATGATGTAACTGATTTCACAATCATGACAGAAGCATAGAACATTCAGAGAGGACAGTCAAAATGGAGACTGAGAGACAACTAACATTCAGCATTAGACTGTAGTATCATATAAACAACAGCGAGAATAAAGAGTCAAGATTACTTTATTTATATCCAGATATGTGTGTGTGAGAGCTGCCATAGTCTTACCAGATCATAGAGCTGCTCTCTCATTAAAGTGAGGTGACTGGTGGTGGTTTATCCTGAGGGCCACCATATGTCAGGCGAGGAGAGAGGTTGAGAAGGAGAGTCCTTCATGCTAACCTCAGCAAGTGATGGAAATTAAACCCACACTGTTGGCATAACACTGCTTCGCAAACCAACTGTCTAGCCAACTGAGCTAGACCAACCCTATGTCCAGATATACTGATAGAGTACAGCAGCTCAGATTGTCCATGTGCATCAACACTGAAAGGGACCATAACACTTCTACAAACCAAACCTTCCTTCCATGATCAAATACCATCCCACATCAGGGCTTGCCTTAATTTCAGATTAATTTGTGATTTATTAGCCATTTGTTAACTTGCTTGTTTTATTATTTCTTGAATTATTATTTATTTTTGTATACTAGATTTTAATAGAATGATATTCTGAATCCTTCAATGTTGACAATTTTAAGCCTTGAAATCAGATTAATTAGTTAAATATTTGACTTACGTTTGTAATAATTGAAATACTTGCTCTTAATTGTAAGGTACGTAAACAAAAGCAATAACTCCTCAGGTTCCACTGCTCTGTTAACTTTAGCTTTACAGATTCATAGAATCATTACAGCACAGAAGGAGCCCACTCTGCATATCAAGTCCATGCCAGCACTTGGCAAAGCAATCTGCTCAGTCCCAGTCTCCCATACTATCCCCATAACCTTGTAAATTTCCCTCCATCCAATTTCCTTTTTGAAATTATTGATCATCTCTGCTTCCACAATCTTCTAAGACAGAGAGTTCTGGCTCATTACCACTTGTTACATTAAAAAAAATTCATCCTCACATCCCCTGCACCGCCCCCCCCTCCCCCCAACACACATATACACACACACTTTTAAATCTTGCTCAAAACCATAAATGTGTGTTCACTGGTCTTTGTATTGTCAGCTAATGGGAACAATATTTTCTTGTCTATCTTAATCAAGTTGTCATTAATATTGTACATTTCTATCACTTTTCCTCTGAGTTCAGGAGAACAACTCTAAGTTTTCCTTTGCAGCATAATTAATTGTTCCATAGACCCATCCAGATAAAGCTCCTCTGCACCCTCTTGAGGCCCTTAACATCTTTCCTAAAGTGTGATGACCATGACTTATAATGTAACCAAACTAGAGCTTTATAACCAGGGTGACATGATGGCTCAGTGGTTAGCACTGTTGCCTCACAGTGCCAGCAACTTGATTTGATTCCAGACTGTGAGGAGTTTGCACGTTTTTCCTGTGTCTGCGTGCGTTTCCTCTGGGTGCTCCGGTTTCCTACCACAGTCCAAAGATGTGCAGGTTGGATGGACTAGCCTTGAGAAATGCAGGTTTACAGGATAGGTGGGTGGGTCTAGCTGGGATGCTCTTTGGAGGGGTGATGTGGACTTGATGGGCTGAATGACCTGCTTCCACACTGTGGGGTAGTTTATGATTCCATAAGGCTTCAGTATACATTCCCTACATCTGTACTCAGTAAAACTATTTATAAAAAAAAACAAGATACCATATACTAAGCATCCTGCCCAAGACTAAGAAATGGTTCACCGAGCACCAGTTATCCCTGTGCTTTATGTGCCTTGGAGAGTTCAACAACCTACAATAGGCACCTCAAAGCACGGAGAAGCTTGTCAGGGGTGGCTTTGCATGATTCTTCAGCAGAAAGAAAGGTGGAGCTGCTGTGTCCTGTCCCAAGCAATATGATCAAGCATTGAGGCATTTATCACTTAAAAACTACTTTCACTGGCCAGGGCTTGTCATTTGCATGCCTGACACTAGACACCTGAAGCAACTGCTCCCTTTGGAATAGGTTGCAGTAATAAACTACCAGGAGGCAAGAGGAAATGCTTTAGGGATATTCACAAGGCCTTCCTGAAGAGTTGAAGTATCCCAGCCAACACATGGCAGTCTCTGAAACAAAAACAGAAGTTGCTGGAGAAACTCAGCAGATTTGGCAGTCCCTTGGAGAGAAAGCAAAGTCAACATTGCAACAATGACCCTTTTGGACTCGAAATGTTAACTCTGAATTCTCTCTGTACCCACAGTTCTTTGTTTTGTTTTAAATGGGAGTCTCGGCCCTGTTTCTGAGCAGAACAGAGAAGATTCATTCTGGAAAGCTCCAAACACATTGGAACATGCAGGTGTAAAGTCAACATGTTGTTATAACCTAAGCAGACTATCAAACAACATAGCTATCTGAACCTTCAAGCACCATCTCAAGCGACAAGAGTGTGCAGGCCATGCTTTGGGTTCATCAGCCATCTTAAAGTTCATCAAAATGTATTGGACCCATTTTATGCTTGATCCTGAGATGCATCTAAGAAGGACAATGGCTTTCCATCCATCTATGAACATAGACTTCCCAGTGCCTCTGCTGATTACTCTTTAGAACTGTGTATCAAGCTTTTATTTCCTCTTCTGACTTTTTCTCTTTACAAACACTTCTATGTCTGTACAGTTATCTGGTACTTGTCTGCCTATTCTGCTCACCTACCAATGTCCTGTTGTAGTCACATAGTATCATCCTCTGTTTGCCATACCTCCAAGTTTGGTATCATTGGCAAATTTGACATTTTACTCTACACTCCGAAATTCAGAATTTATTTTATGTCAGATTCTTACCTATGTTCTAACTATCACAATTGCATCTCCCCGGCTTTAAGGCCAGACCTACCTGGATGGTATATCTGAGTCCTATTCCACTTGAAGGTTCTTCTCTGACACTCATGGATTTATGATTGTAGAGCCCTAGTGTTTCAAGACCCTAGTGTTTAGGTGCAGGAGGTATTTTCATTTTACCAAGCTCGTCAGTAAATTGACCAATTTTCCAACAGGACTATAGTAATGATCAAATTTCTAACTGAAGAAAACATGCCTTTTCATGATTTAACATTATTCTGCAACATAATGTTCATTTCATTATTTCATAATTACTATTTTTATTTAATAAAGACTTTTCATCTGCCACAATGGTGCCAGTTGTTTTGGGCTACACTGTATTACATGGTAGGATTGTATGTAGCGTATTTCCTCAGAAATATCACACAAGTCATTATGAGTAGTGCTATACCGGATTGGCTGGTTATGCAACAATCTTGTAGTCAGAGAACTTAACATGTTTCTCCCACCTGGCACAGTTTGGAGAAATGGACTTATCTTTTCAGTGAAGATTTTCTGCAATTCAAGACAGATCTACAAAAGAAACAGAGATGATTTCTCCAATTACAGAACTTTACATTTCACATTTTATTACATAGCATTATTCATATGATGGTCAAAATGCACCAAATTCTCTTCCCAACCTAAGTGTGTGAACTTAGACAATTTAATAAAGATACAATTATTTACAATGATCATTTATTTGTGCTTTATTCTCAGTTCAACATCAGCTTTTCTTATGTTCATCTGTTGATGTCCTCTTGTATTCCTCTGCAAATTATTTCGTTGTGATGTCCCCTGTATATACAGGACAATGAAACTGCCCAAGTATTAAATCCAAGGATAGAATACTGCAGTCACCCTTTATTCTCCCTATTGTTATATACACTTGGGTACATTGGTGTCCATTCTTTTGTTAAGCGATGAATTGCTGTGACGTCTTTTGAAAATCCTGAACCATTTGCTAAATATGCTGTTTAACAGGACTGGAAATCAAGTTTTATTGCATTATGTATTTCAGAACGTAGAAATAAATTTCAGAATTCCAAAGAGAATTATTTGTTAAGCCTTGGGTGGAAATTTGGAATTGTGTCTGTTGTTTTGCCCAATGCCAACTTATTTAGTTTATTTCCATGAAGATAAGGGGAAACTGTCCTTTGCTTGAATCGAAGCTGGTAAATTAGTAAACAATGTAGCAAATTCACGACATCCCTTCAAGTCAAACACTGTGTAGGTTTTCAGCTCTATGGTTGTTTCCTGTGTTTTGGGTTTGCCCCTGCAGTAGATGGACTGGCAAGGTCCAAGAAGATGGCCCACCATTACTTTCTCAAGGAGGATTTGAGAAATGTAACAAATGCTGGTATTGCCAGCAACTCCCATGTCCCCCCAAAATGTTAAAAATACAGTTATGAATGAATATATTATTACCATTGGGTGTGTTTTATTAGCATCAAAGTTTATGAAAGTTTGAGCAAGTCTCTTGTGAACAAATGCCAATTTTATGTTTATAAAATGATGCTCAGCATGTCTTCCTGATTAGACCCTTGGACAATTTTTCAAGTCTTATTATATCACTGCCTGATCAGTTTTACCTTTTGGGAACTCTTCCCTGTTTTTTTTCTGGGCAGGGTCCCAGTTCCACTTCGGTTGTCTACAGCTTGGAATCTTTGATACAGAAACATGAATTATTCTAGTTATACTGCTCCCAATTCTTTGTGAAGCTCTTCAGAAGTCTCTATTGTTCATTTTGATTATTGGTGCTTAGGTTTATAAGTAGCAGAATATTTTCTGAATAAAGGAAATACAAAAGCAACTATTTATTCGAAAAACTATAAAGGTTTGATCCAAAAGAGAATAAGTTGCCGACCTGAATTTGATACGATACTCAGAAACAAATATAAAAGTGTAAGATTTCTTAGGGACAGTGATGTTAAAACAAAACCTCTTCAAAACCTTTTGGTGAAGTTGTATTATTGAGAGTTGCATGGTACATTTATTTGCATAATGCTCATTGATCCTGGAATGAAACAATTCAGCATGACCTAATATCATTTTAAATAATATTGACTTTTGCATAATAAAATTAAATCTTCCTTCATTTATCAATCAAATATCAAAACTTGACTTGAAATCTTTCCTTTTGTAGCATTGAACAAGATCCCCCTTCTACGCTTTTCCTCCATGTAATTGCTAGGAATTGCCAGACTTATTGTAACAAGTTACATACAATTATTGAAATAAAATTTACAGCAAAGAACAAACTGAAGATGGATTTTAACTGCCTGCAGAAAGGGGCTTCCACACTTTACACCACTCCTCCACAAGGCTTGCTGATGAATGGTCGGACTAGCAGCTTTTTAGTTCTCATAGTACCATCATGAATTTTGGCCATTACCAGAACTGCACAAGGTCTGGATGAGCCAGATGAAAGAGGCCCAAGATTAAGGTGACATTGTGAGGGTTGCCAGGATCAGGCTGGCCAACAGTGACAAGAGGAAGTGATTTGGTTGTGAGGGTCAGCACAATCTTTTAGCGTGTTTACTGCTGCTGCCATAGGGATTCTGTATGGATTACAGTTTGACTAAAGAAGTGGCCACTCCGAACCTGCAGGGAGATTTCCAGGATAGGGATGACTGACATGTGAAGGGAGACAGTGAGGTCTGCAGATGCTGGAGATCAAAGTTGAGAGTATGTTGCTGGAAAAGCACAGCAGGTCAGGCATCATCAGAGGAGCAGGAAAATCGACATTTCGGGCCGGAGCTCTTCATCAGGAATGCCATGTGAAGGGACCAAGTGTGGACCTACTGCTGATCAAATAGCAGCAGCGTGGAAAAGATTCCTTGGGCCTGCCAGACAGCTGTACAACATCCACCTGGTAGTTTTTGGTATTTTACCACAGTATTTCCATACAGAAGTAGGCCATTCAGCCAACCATTTTTTATGCTCCACGTGAGCTTCCTACCTATTCTATTTCACCTAGCCCCATCAGCATGCCTTTGTATTCCTTTCTTTTTAACGTGTTTAACTATCTTTAATTTATGGCAAGTAACATTGAAATATGAAGTAAGTGGTTTACCAAAACAATCATTGGTAACAAAATCTTCAAATTTGTGTTACATATTATGAGCAAATAATAATGATGGACGGAGATTTTGGAGATACCTCCAATCATATATATTGCTGTATCATACCTCATCATTCAGATATCTTCTTAAGGATGGTTCATACCATCTGATGATCAGGTTGTATAGCCAGCTGAATATAAAAATATAAGCATGAAATATTAAGCCCAGCCTCCTGAAAATTTTGAGTAAGAAATGCAATTATTATTAAGAGCATTAAATATAAGGACCAGGCTATATATTAAGGCACTTTGAAATCATTTTTTATTCATTAATTTACTGTTCATTTGATAAAATCTATGCTTGAGGTCAAGATCATTGATGAGTGAAGAAAGAAAAGAATTAAAAACTTGGATTTATAGGATCCATTCTCAAAATATCCTAAAGTTCTTTATAGACAATGAAGTATTTTAAAAATTTTATCATTGTTAGAATGTCAAAATTGGACAGTTCCATTCGCCTCATTCTGTTCTGTCAGTGATGGCCCTCATGGTTGTCTGTATGTACCAGAAGTGCAAATCTGATGTTGGAAAGCTTGTTTCTGCCTTTAGCATATCAAGGAAAATGTCCTTAGCACTGACAACAACTGGAGCAAAGGATTGGGGTGGATATAGGATGTCATAAAAATCCAGGTTTTGAAATAATTCAACAGAGGTCGACATCCCGTCAGCAAGTCCCCCTTTATTTACAATTGAAGTGTCCTTGACACTGATCCAGCTCCCTCAGAGTGATTGCCTCATGATATTGCTGGACTGTTAATCCACGTTATGTTTTGGGGACCCAGGTTTGAATCCCACTACAGCAGATGGTGAAATTTGAATTCAATAAAAAATCTAGAATTAAGAGTCTAATGATAACCATGAAACTGTTGTCAATTTTTGAGAAAAACCCATCTAGTTCACTAACATCCTTCATGGAAGGAAACAGCCATCCTTACTTGGTCTGGACTATATGTGACTCCAGATCCACAGTAATGTGGTTGATTCTTCACTGCCCTAAGGGATAGATAATAAATTCAGGCCTAGACAGCAACACCCTCATCCCATGAATGAATTTTAAAAATTCTTCAGGGAATCCTCATCTAATTACAATTGCAAGTATGCGTGGCTTATGTCCAGCTTTGTGAAGGACAGCACACCCTGCAAGCTTTGCATATAAATCTTCTAGGTGAGGGAGTGGTATTCATCCAATTGCAAAAAACAGTTAATCATTTATTTAAAATTCCCACATCAGTGAACTGACCCATTGGGCTCCACAATCGGTACAACGGTGCTGCTCATTCTGCAAACTGACTGATGTGATGATACCTTCACTTTCCAGCCTTCTGACTTCTGCCTGTCTTTTTGCCCCTAAGGTAAATGGCACTGGAAGGGCCTTGCAGGATCGTGGAATTGCTTCCTGGTCAACATGCAAGGTTGCCTTGGCTCCTTTGATAGCCTTTAGACCTTCCTGAAAAACGTTCAGGTATTTAATTAGGACTTCACTCAGACGGCCACCTTCTAATCAAAAAACTTTGAGCCAATCAATGTGAAACGTTCTCAATGAATTTCTCCCCATCAAGCTTGGGCCTGAGCCTTCTTCTACAATCAGTGGTCACTGAACCAGCTGCTTCTCTTAAGACACCAGAACCGAAGTAGTACCCTTAATTTGTTAAGGTTCCTCAGTATAGGTTCTCAGTCTAACCGAGGCTTTGCATAACCTTAAGAGTTGGAGTCCAGAGCTAATTTTGTTAAGGATTGGTTCTGCAATCACTGATATAGCCATGCCAGTATCAACCTCCATTAGAACTGGGTGACTATTTAACCAGACATTTATTTTGATTGGTTCTGATTTGGATGTTGCTAAGCAATTTAATTGTTCCAAACTAGTTATGGGTGGAATTTGCAGGGTGTGCCCTATTCTGGATACTGGCTTATGAGTTCTCTTTCTCAATTTAGATCCAGTGCTACTCTTTTGCTATCTCAAGTTTGAATACCAGCAGCAACTGAAATGCTTGCTGGCCCAGATCCAGAAGAATATTTTAACCATTTGGCTGAGGCTTTGTTTTGTTTTGGAGTTTTGCTGTGGGCTGACCTAGAGTCTCTCTGTTCATGATATGACCTGAGTGAGGCTATACAATTGCCGTCACTCAAGCAGTGACCCCCAGCTCAGTCAGACTGGTGAGGGTGTTCTCTTCCATCAGAAAAGCTTGCTAGCTGCATTTTCCAGTGATAAAGCCAGTTGTAGTGCCTGGTTGAAGTCCAGTTAGGTTTTAACTAGTAGGTGCTTTTATATAGTTACATCATTAATCCCACCTACTAAGGGGTTTGTCAGCATCTCATAATGGGTAACCCAAACGCATATGCCTCTGCCAGTCATCCTAATCTAGTCAAAAATACTGATATGGATTTTTCTGGTTCTTGAATTGCCGAGTAAAACCAATAGTGAATGAAAGGAGGTTTGGGGTCATAATATTCCTTAACTAAATCAGTCAACTCTTGAAAGGTTTTCGTATCTGGTGCCTCAGGAAAAGTTAGGCTTCTAATAACTTCATTTTCAGGAGCAGCAAGAGAGAGAGACCAGGAGGCTGCCAGGAAGGTAAATTTTCCCTCTTAAAATGACTTACTTTGAGTGCCAGTGGCCTTCATTTGCAGCGGTGAGAGTGAGGAGCATGTAGTGTCTGCCACCCGCCCTCCTCCTTTGACCAAAAAACAATGGACTCTGTAGTGTGTGATAAGGTAAACGTTTTTCTTTTTTTTTTAAATCATGTGACTGTTAAAAATCTTTCTTTCATTTTTCATTTATCTAAGTGAAGCTTAAGCTTAAAAATGGCAGGAGATCTCACATCTGTGTTATCCTCCTCTTGTTCAATGTGGGAGCTCAGGGATGCGGCTGATGTCCCTGACTCCTTCACATGCAAGAAGTGTGTCCAGCTGCAGGTCTTGTTAGATCACATGAAGGCTCTGGAGCTGCGGATGGACTCATGTTGGAGCATCCATGATGCTGAGGAGGTCGTGGATAGCACTTTTAGTGAATTGGTCACACCGCAGATTAAGATTATGAGGGAGAAAGGAAATGGGTGACCAAAAGACAGAGAAAGAGCAGGAAGGCAGTGTAGGTGTCCCCTGCAGTCATCTCCCTCCAAAACAGGTATACCATTTTGGATACTGTTGGGGGAGATGGCTCACCAAGGGAAGGCAGCAGTAGCCAAGTTCATGGCACTGTGGCTGGCTCTGCTGTTCAGAAGGGCAGGAAAAAAGAGGAAGGGCTATAGTCAAAAGGGATTCAATTGTAAGGGGAGTAGATAGGCATTCCTATGGTTGAAAATGAGACTTCCGAATGGTATGTTGCCTCCCAGGTGCATGGGTCAGGGATGTCTCCGATCCGCTGCAGAACATTCTCAAGGGGGAGGGTGAACAGCCAGTTGTCATGGTGCATATAGGCACCAATATATAGGTAATAAACGGGATGATGTCCTATAAGCAGAATTTAGGGAGCTATGAGCCAAGTTTAAAAGTAGGGCCTTAGAGGTAGTAATCTCAGAATTGCTACAAGTGCCACTTGCTAGACAGAGTAGAAATGAATGAATAGGCAGGATGAATGCATGGCTTGAGAGATGGTTCAGGAAGAAGGGTTCAGATTTTTGTGACACTGGGACTAGTTCTGGTGGCGGTGGGACTATTACAAATCGAATGATCTACACCTGGGCAGGAGTGGATCCAATGTTCTGGAGGAGCTTTGGCTAATGCTATTGGGGAGGGTTTAAATGTGGCAGGGGGATGGGAGCCAAATGAGGAGGTTAGTGGACAATAAGGAGGTAGTAACTAAAGCCTGTAAGGAACTAGATAATGAAGTCAGTGTGACTAAGGGAGCAGATGATGAACGCAGAGTGATATGTGGTCTGAGGTGTATTTATTTTAATGCAAGAAGTGTAGGAGGGAAGGCAGATGAACTTAGGGTTTGGATGAGTACCTGGGAGTATGATGTTATTGCTATTACTGAGACTTGGTTGAGGGAAGGGCATGATTGACAACTAAATATTCCAGGGTAAAGATGCTTCTGGTGGGATAGAGATGGTGGTAAAAGGGGTGGAGGAGTTGCATTACTGGTCAGAGAGGATATCCCATTTGTGCTGAAGGAAGGCACTATGGAGGACTCGAGCAGTGAGGCAAGATGGGCAGAGCTCAGAAATTGGCAGGGTGCAGTAACAATGTTGGGGCTGTACTACAGGCCTCCCAAAAGTGAACATGAGATTGAGGTACAAATATGTATACAGATTAGGGAAAAATGTAGGAGCAATAGGGTGATGGTAATAGGTGATTTTAATTTTCCCAACATTGACTGGGATTCACTTCGTGTTAGAGGTCTAGATAGAGCAGAATTTGTAGGGAGCATCCAGGAGAGTTTTCTCGAGCAGCATGTAAATAGTCCAACTCGGGAAGAGGCCATACTGGACTTGGACCATCGGTCAGGTGGTTGAAGTTTCAGTAGGGGATTACTTTGGGAATAGTGATCACAGTTCCATAAGTTTTAGAATACTCATGGACAAAGATGAGAGTGGTCCTAAAGGAAGAGGGATAAATTAGGGGAAGGCCAACTATACCAAAACTGAACAGGGGCTGGGGAATGTAGATTGGGAGCAGCTGTTTGAGGGCAAATCCACATTTGATATGTGGGAGGCTTTTAAAGAGAGGTTGATTAGAGTTCAAGAGAGACATGTGCCTGTGAAAATGAAGGTTAGAAATGGCAAGATTAGGGAACCATGGATGACAGATGAAATTGTGAGACTAGCTAAGAGGAAAAAGGAAGCATTCATAAGGTCTAGGTGACTGAAGACAGACGAAGCTTTGCAAGAATATCAGGAATGTAGCATCAATCTGAAACAAGGAATTAAGAAGGCGAAAAGGGGTCATGAGATATCTTTAGCAAATAGGGTTAAGGAAAATCCCAAAGACTTTTACTCATATAAAAGGAGCAAGAAGGTAACTAGAGAAGGTTTGACCCACTCAAGGACAAAGGAGGAAAGATATTCGTGGAGTCACAGAAAATGGGTAGGATTCTGAACGAGTACTTTGCATCGGTATTCACCAAGGAGAGGGACATGATGGACATTGAGATTAGGGATAGATGTTTGATGTCAGCATAAGGAGGGAGGAAGTGTTAGGCTTTCTATTATGGTGGACAAGTCCCCAGATCCAAATGGGATCTATCCCAGGTTACTGAAGGAAGCAAGAGAGGAAATACCTGGGCTTTAACAGATATCTTTGCAGCATCCTTGAACACAGGTGAGGTCCTGGAGAACTGGAGAATTGCTAATGTTGGCCCCTTGTTTAAGAGGAGTAGCAGGGATAATCCAGGTAATTATAGATCGGTGATCCTGACGTCAGTGGTAGGGAAGCTGCTGGAGAAGATACTGAGGATCTATTCCCATTTGGAAGAAAATGAGCTTATCAGTGATAGGCAACATGGTTTTATGCAGGGAAATCATGTTTTAGCAACTTACTAGAATTCTTTGAGGAAGTGACAAAGTTGGTTGATGAGGGCAGGGCTGCAGGTGTCTTATACATGGACTTCAGTAAGGCATTTGATAAGGTTCCTCATGGTAGGCTGATGGAGAAAGTGAAGTCGCATGGGGTCCAGGATGTACTAGCTAATGAATAAAGAACTAGCTGGGCAACAGGAGACAGAGTGTAGTAGTGGAAGGGAGCTTCTCAAAATGGAGAACTGTGACCTGTCGTGTTCCATTGGGATCTGTGCTGAGACCATTGTTGTTTGTGATATACATAAATGATCTGGAGGAAGGTATAGCTGGTCTGACTAGCAAGTTTTCAGATTGCATTAAGATTGTTAGAGTACCAGCTAGTGAAGGGGACTGTCAGAGAATGCAACAGAATTTTGGAGAGTTGGGCAGAGAAATGGCAGATGGAGTTCAATTCGGACAAATGCGAGGTGATACATTCTGGAAGATCCAATTCAAGAGCGAACTATACAGTAAATGGAAAAGTTCTGGGGAAAATTGATGTACAAAGTGATCTGGGTGTTTAGGTCCATTGTTCCCTAAAGGTGGCAAAGCAGGTCTATAGAGTGGTCAAGAAGGCATACGGCAAGCTTTCCTTCATTGGACAAAGTATTGAGTATAAGAGTTGGCAGGCCATGTTACAGTTGTATAAGACTTTGGTTCAGCCACATTTGTTATATTGTATACAGTTCTGGTCACCACATTACCAAAACAATTTGGAAGCTTTGGAGAGGGTGCAGAGGAGGTTCACCAGGATGCTGCCTGGTATGGAGGGTGCTAACTATGAAGAGAGGTTGAATAGATGAGGATGATTCTCATTAGAAAGATGGAGGTCAGAGGGGGGATCTGATTCAGGTCTACAAAATCATGAGAGGTATAGACAGAGTGGAGGACTCAATTACTAGGGGTCACAAGTTCAAAGTGAGAAGGGAAAAGTTTAGGGAAGATATGCATGGAAAGTTCTTTATGCAGCGGGTGGTGGGGGCCTGGAATTCATTGCCAGTGGAGGTAGTAGAGGTAGACATGGTAACATCATTTAAGATGTATCTTAATGGGCAGATACATGAATGGGCAGGGAGCAGAGAGACACAGACCCTCAGAAAATAGGCAACAGGTTTAGACAGAGGATCTGGCTCAGTGCAGGCTTGGAGGGCCGAAGGGCTTGTTCCTGTGCTGTAATTTTATTTGTTCTTTGTTCTTAACTGAAAAAGCTGAGGGTACACGAGCTGTCCGGAGAATTACTTTTTGTTTTTTGTCTTCCCCAACGTCCTTGACCCAGAAAAAATAATAACTTCTTTCCACAGACTGGGACCAGTCTTCGATAGCAGAATCGAATGAGTCAAGCTGCCCAAATAACGGCATGATGCCAGAAATCAACTCAAAGACAACTGTTGTGAGTGAGTTTCTTTAGGAATGTTGTTTTCTCTCATCACCACTAAAATAATTACACAAAGGCCGGTAACTCATCACCCAGTTCATCCTTTATTTACATCCGGAGAGTCCTTGACAGTGATGCAACTGTCAGAATGAACAGAATTATGGATAGTTAACATAGCTTTGTGTGTGAGAAATCATGTCTCACGAACTCGAGTGCATTTTCTGAAGATTTAACGAAGAGGATTGATTTGGGCAGAGTGGTGGACTTGATTTAAATTGACTTCAGTGAGGATTTAACAAGGTTCATCATGGTAGACTAGTTAGCAAGGTTAAATCTCATGGAATACAGGGAGAACTAACTATTTGGATACAGAACTGGCTTGAAGGTAGAAGACAGAGGGTGGTGGTTTTTCATACTGGAGGCCTGTGACCACTAAATGATAAATGATTGAATGTGAACATACGAGATATAGTTAGCAAGTTTGTAGATGACACCAAACTTAGAGGTATAGTGGACAGCGAAGAAGGTTCCCTCTGTATACAATGGGATCTTGATTAACTGAGCCAATGGGCTGAGGAGTGGCAGATGGAATTTAATTTAGGTAACTGTGAAGTGCTGCATTTTAGAAAGACAAATCAGATCAGGACTTACATACCTTAATATAAAGGTCCTGCGAGTGTTGCTGAACAAACAGACCTCGGAGTGCAGGTTCATAGTTCCTTGAAAGTAGAGTTGCACGTAGTGAAGAAAACATTTGGTATGCTTTCCTTTATTGGTCAGAGCACTGAGTATAGGAATTGGTCAGAGCACTGAGTATAGGAGTATAGGGTGGTCCTGTTACAGCTGTACAGGATATTGGTTAGGCCACTTTTGGAATGTTGTGTGCAATTCTGTTCTCCCTCCTATCAGTAGGATGTTGTGAAGCATGAAAGGGTTCAGAAATGATTTACAAGGATTTTGCCAGGGTTGGAGGGTTTGAGCTATGGGGCAACTTTTGGTGCATGTATTGAATGAGCTGCCAGAGGAAGCGGTGGAGGCTGGTACAATTACAAAATTCAAAAGTTATCTGGATGGATACATGAATAGGAAAGATTTAAAGGGATCTGAGCCAAGTACAGGCAAATGAGACTGGATTATGTTCGGATATCTGGTCGGCATGGATGGGTTGGACCGAGGGTCTGCTTCTGTGCTGTGCATCTCTATGACTCTGACTCTCCTGTTTATTTTTGTCATACAGGGCTCTCTGATTGGCCCAGGTTAACAACCTCAATCAGGGAACTCTTATTCTATGAGGTCCACCTGACTGACATTGTTACGATCACTACAGATTTGTGTTGACAAATATTACCTTTGCTCAGGATTCTCAGGTGCTAATGGTTGGCATGGACACAGTTGTCTCAGTGAAAAAACTGCACCTTAAATAAGTTACAGTTCCAATTTTACTCCCTTCCCTGCATGCTTACAGTTAACTGAAGTACACTAAACCTCCCTGGATACTTTTATGTTCAGGTTTTCCGGTTGGTTTGATATTTTCCACGTGTAGATATACTATCTGGTAGGAGTTCCCATCATGCCCAATTGGAATGCCTCCAGCTTTGAGGATTCAGTACCGTATTTTGGATTGTGGGAAGGACAAGTGGCTTTCAACATTCTGACTTTGCTGAATGCTCCTTCCCTCATCACCTGGTTTCAGAAAGGGTCAAATGCCAGTTTTGTCACCAGCTTTGACTTGTTCCCCTCTGTTTGGACACCAGCCTGGTCCAACTACAGCAGAAAGAGACTATCTCTCCTCATGGATAGTAATGGAACCTTGGGTCATTGTTTCGGTGAATATTGCAGCAATAATTGCTCAAAGCTGGTTACCTGTGTTAGAAAGGTTTCAGTGTGAAAGAGTTTCACAAACCTTTTCAAGTAGTTGCCAAGAGGTATAACTTTAAGGAGAAACATAATGGACTGATTTTTTTTCAATTCCCTCACAAAATGAAGTTCATTTCGGAGCATTCCATGAGTCCAGAGTGTTTGGACCAGGCCAGTGATATGATTTGCTTATTTAAGGACATTGGCCCAGCCTGATAGGCCATACACTTGGAACTGAGGACAGAGGAGAAAGTGAGGTCTGCAGACGCTGGAGATCAAAGTTGAAACTTTATTGCTGGAACAGCACAGCAGGTCAGGCAGCATCTAGGGAACAGAAGATTCGACGTTTCGGGCACATGCCCTTCTTCAGGAATGAACTGAGGACAGAGCCATCTCTAAGGCCTGACCGGCCTCCTCAGTACCATATTCTCACTGAAGTCCAGCCTTAAGGTTTGTTGCCAGCAATTTTGGGATAATACTGTAAATAGTTGTGCCATCAGTCTCAACCTCAGGAAACTGAAGGGAAGGCAGGAATGACTCTCCAGCCTTGTTACCATGGCATCATCTATTCATAATGCATGCCTCTCTCCAACACCTTGGGGGTAACTCTTAAGAAATTCAGGGATAAGTAAAGGGAATGAGGACGATGTGTTACATTTGGCATTAATCTTATTTTCCTGACTTTTACACAGGGGAAACCTGGTTTTCTTTGGAGAGTGATTGCAAGAAAATCAGGCTCAATTTCTTGACAAGTGAAGTCAGCTCTCATCTTTCCCAAGATGAAAAAAAGTCTGTTTCTTTTTTAATTCTTTTGGTTACTTTGACCTTCTTAACGAGGAAGGTATGAGGAGTATGGTAAGAAAAGGGATGTTTTTCATTAAACTAAGAACACGGATGAAGAACTTAAAAAAAAAGACAAATAGTTTGGATATTATGAATGAATAGAAGGGTAACAGTTCGGTGAAGTCAAACTTATATTTTCTCTTCCTGTAGATGATAAATGGTAGAGAAGACCTGGGTGAGATAGAGAGCATACCAGAGTTAAATAAAAATCTGGCAAGGAATGATTTTTGAGACCAAGTGATGCTATAGTCTCTATTTCAATTATTAGAGTTTAACAAAGAAATTATCATCTTGAGAAATGTGTTTAGAATTTAGGAAGAATAGAAGAAAGTTTGGAGGATCATGAGCATATTGGCTCTATACAAAACACACAAAGACAAATAAGTCTGCAGTGAGCTAAAATGTTTTATGAGGCATTTCGAAAAGGAATTGGTTAATCCATACATGGAGGTGGGAACTGTGGATTGGTCTTTCAAAAATCTCATGCAGTCATGATTGAAGTTTATTCTTGATTACCGAGCTGTCAAAGATTTATAATGCAAACCTCACAGAACATATGCATGCTCAATGGTTATTACAGCTTCAACATTAGGTGTTGATTAGTAAACTGACCATGAAATTTGCTATAAAAACATAAAAAGCTGGACATACTCAGCTGCCTGGTAAAACTTTGAAAATCATAATACAAATGCAAACTTTTCCAATGACATCTGAAGGACACATGCAGAAGTTAGAGAAAGAACACAGTTACCTAGCTCTTCCTGATGCATAAACTTGGAGTTTTGAGATGCAGCTTGCACAGTCCATCATTGATACAATAGGCTTGCCTGTATTATCTTTGCCAAACTTAAGGTAAAATGAGATGGCAATGCTCTTGATCTGTGCCTTTATAGTACCAGAGGTCCTGCTGCAGTGAAAAAAAGTAAGCTCTATAAAGGTCAAATGTTAAGTCTGGAACTGAATGCTCAAACTATTAATCTTGGTTAACAGGAAACAAAATAAACAAACTCAATTACTCAGTTGGATAAATCATGAAATTAGGTTTGCAGAAAGATGGCAATATCCTGACATTAATATCTTTCTTATAAGTTATGTGGATCATTGTGCTCTCAGATTACCTGGGACTACAAAGACTTGGCCAAAAAATTAAAAGAATTCCCTTGGCATTAAGTCACAGCTCTGTTTTTTCAGCTTTCATTTATAACTGGAGGCTTAAATTCCATGGACTGAAAATTTGTGGATTATGACAGCTTATTGTGTCTAAATTCTCTGTGGTTCATCAAACTGTTTCTGGAAACTGGGACTGAAGGCCTGAGAAAAAGGGGATGTGATGACCACAATTTGACAAAAGGGTGGGATAATTGCTCACCTGGGACAGCTGACACTGGTGACATCAAAGTTGCTCAGGCCATGGGAAGTCTCTTAAATTAACTGCCAATTGTAGCTCAGTAAGCAACAGTTGTATCTCAAATGTAGTCCAAAATGAGAGTGATGTCAGCCAGCATAACTGATCCAAATCACAATACTGTAATTATTTTTGAGGTAAAGAATACTTACAAAATATTTGCTTTGATCTGCCAGTTACCATTCGTCTCAATGTAGCCATTGGACATATCAACTTTCAGTCCCAAGTTAGGGACCAGAATGATACTCATATCTGGTAAGTTCACATTACTTATAGTAATCCTGGAAAAAAAAATTCTTCTGAATGAATTGTATTTATCATTTGAGCAATATGGGTATGCAGTGTACTCAGTCTTGATTTCTACTTAAGCTACAGTTCGTCAGTGGCATGAGCTAAGAAAATAATGTACATCTTTGTGCAAGAGGATGAATAATGATTCACAAATTGCAATTATGATCCACATTATGCAGATTCATGTGTGTATATATTAAAAAAATTCTCAAGTTGGAGTGGTACATTTTCATATACTGCGTAAATTGAGTTGTCAATTATGTCAGTTAAGTCTTGGCTTGTTGCTATGGTGAACAGTGGGAAGACATAAGCTATTGTTATTGCCACTTGACATAAACCTTACTCCAATGCCAATAACGGCTTTCGCTTCTCTCTAATTCTGAGCAAAACATGATTGGAATGGTGCAACCATCTTACCTTTAAGCTTTCCAACAAAGCCCTTTCCACTATTGATGCTAATGATTTAAATTATCAGTCCATCACCTTCCACTATCAATGCTGTCAGTCCCAACTTATCAAAACAAAGCTTCTGTTTCTGTGCTGTTTCTTCTACTCTCCATTCTAACTTGGTTTTCTGACATAATAAGTTCACAGCTTCCTAACCATGCAAATTCCTCCAGTTATTTAAACAATCCTACATTCTTCAATCCGTGGACTCTGGTCTTCTATGCAACAATTCCTCCCTTCAGTCCACCAGAAGAAGCAAGGTTTTAACTGACTTAGTCCCACTTTCCCTCCATAAAATCTTCCACCTTTGTTTCCTTTCAAAATCTTGGAAAACCTTCTCTTCTTTGGTTCTTTAGTGACCTCTGTTAGTCTTTCTTCCTTGACTCAGCAATTAGACATTGGTATTTTCTTGTAAAGTATCTCGAAAGGGTTGGTATGAAAATTTGCAAGCAGATGTGCTCTTTTAGTTTCTTTTCAATTGTTTTTTTTTGTCTGTGTTACATCATTCAGATGATACAGTTCAAATTAATCCATTCAACAACATTTGTAATTTAAGTTTTGATACCTGTGTGCAAGGAGGTTTAACTTAATGAAGTTATTTTAGAATCACAGAGTCCCTCAATTGTGGAAGCAGGCCATTCAGCCCAACGACCATCAAGAATCTAGATCTACCCTATCCCTGTAACACTGCATTTCCCATGGCTAATCCACCTAGCCTGCACACTATGGACAATTTAGCATGGCCAATCCAACTAATCTGAACAACTTTGGACTGTGGGAAGAAACTGGAGCACCGACAGAAACCCACACAGACATAGGGAGAATGTGCAATGTCCACACAGACAGTCGTTGGAGGGTGGAATCACACCCGGGTCCCTGGCGTGGTGAAGCAGCAGTGCCAACCATTGGGTCACCATACCACCCTATGGTGGTGACTAATATGTGATTAATTTTAGGTAACTAATAATGTAAAAGCAAACATTTGAGCATGCCAGAAATCAGAAAACGGAAAATGCTGGGAATAGTTAACAAGCAGGTCAAGCAGCATCTGTGGAGAAGGAAACTGAGTTAATGGATTGAATTTTAACTACCCTTTGGTGATGGGATGGCCTGGGGTGAGTGTAACAGCTATGTATGAAATGCCTATTATTCTGACTTGTGCGTTGCAGATGTGGGATAGGCTTTGGGGAGTCAGGAGATGAGTTACTCGACATACTATTCCTTGCCTCTCATCTGCTCTTGTAGCCACTGTGAGTCCAGTTGAGTTTCTGGTCAATGATAACCCCGAGGATGTTGATAGTTGAGGATTCAGTGAAGGTAACGCCATTGAATATCAAGGGGTGGTGGTTAGGTTGTCTCTTAATGGTGATGCCACTGGGTGATAGTGAGGATTGCAAATGCTGGAAAGTCAGGGTCATTAAATGTGGAGCTGGAAAAAGCTGTCCTGCTCTTTCAATGCTGCTTGACCTGCTGTACTTTTTCCAATTCCATATTTTATTGACTTTTACTGGTGACGAAGTTCTGTTATGCAAATTATAAGTCAAGATGTTTAAAGATGTGCAGGAACATACAGGGCCATTTGATAACACTGCACCCAGAATCTGGGAGCTTTGACTTTAATCAATACCCATTATCATTATGAGGTAATTTGCCAGAAGCTACTGTCTCTGTTAACAATTCAGATGCCTTTGAGGGTTGGCCTAAAGATATATTCTGAACAAGCTGTTCAGAGATGTTATTACACATCTTTTGGCCAGGGAGTACTTGAATCCAGGCATCTGAGCTCAAAGATAGAGCTCTATCAATAAACCATAAGTGCCCCTAATCTGAATTTATTGCAGATTTTTGAGAAGTCCCCACCAGAGTGGATTGAGCTGAAACAATAGATCTGCAAATCCAAATAGAACACAAGGCATTTGACAAGACATCTCTGTGGGGTGGCAGGTGGCTCAGTAGTTAGCCCTGATGTCTCACAGCGCCAGGGACCCCGGTTCGATTCCATCCACCGACGACTGTCAGTGTGGAGATTGCACATTCTCCCCGTGTGTGCGAGGGTTTTCTCCCACAGTCTAAAGATGTGTAGGTTAGGTGGATTGACCATGCTAAATTGCCCATAGAACCTAGGGATGTGCAAGTGGATTAACTATGATAATACAGTGTTCCAGAGATGGAATTGGTCTGGGTCAGAAGCTCTTCAGAGGATTAATGTTGACTCAAATCGGTTGAATGACCTACTTCTATACAGTAGGGATTCTGTAAAAGCATTGTCACTAAACAAGTGGCCGTTGTGTTGGAGGTACTGTATTGACATGCAAGGGTCAACCTGCATTTTTCTTATATTTGTAAGTGTTCTCACACACAACTAAGCAGTTTTTTTTCCTATCACCAAATTGCCTATGGTTTTCTTTCACCTAGTAATCACCAGCAATAATTTACCAATATTTTCCAATTGATTTCAATTCTGTGAAAAAAACCTGTTAAGTGCAATGAAGACCATCAATGGTGAGGGAGCGGGGAGGGGGTAAAGTTCAACCTGTACAACTCTAGAGTTGCCTGAGAACAGGTGACCACTCTTTGTACTTGCCTGGGTTCAAATCCTATCTGCTTTCGACCATAATATGCCTGAACAGGTTGGCTTAAAAAAAAAGCTGGGTATTCCCCCACCCTTCTAACTCCATTTTAATTTAGTCCCTTCTCCCTCTCTCTACGTTGCCTCACTTTTGTTGTTGCACTGTCCCAATGGACAGCGCTTATAAATTTTTTTGCTTATTAAAGACACGGGAAAACGTAGAAAAGAACCATTCGGTGGTGTGTAAACACGTCTCTGGGTAGAAAAAAAATCTGTGCTTTCAGTGGGAAGGTGAAAACTGGTGTTGTAAAGTATAGATTTACAATAAAACCCTTATAAATCTGTGAAAATTGTTTGCTGTCTAATTCAACATAGAGGTAACAATCTGATTAACCGACACCATTTACTTGCAACACGAGAGAAAGGACCCCATTTATCATAAGCCCTGGCAGCACCAATTACAATATTAGAATGCTGCTTAGAATTTTAACGTTTTAACTTCAACCAGTTTGATTTAACATAATATTTGCAATATTGGGTATCAAACAGAGAAAAAGAATTACAAATCCAAAATGGTCAAAAATGATTTACATTCCATTTGATGGGGTAATTGGAAACTGGGTTATGTAAAGCTTTTGCTACATGAGCATTTTAATATCGCGACATAAGTTAGGAGGTAGTGGCCTTGACTCAGTTCTTAAATCTGAAGTACCAACGTCTTAAAATAAATTATATTATTGTTGTTGAGTCAGAAAAGTAAAGTAGACTTTACTATTGTTTTATTGGAAAATTCTATTTCCTCGCTCGTGCTATTTTATATAATAGCCATTCTTGATGTTGCATGCTTAAGGTAAGCTGACTCTAATAATATATAATAACAGCATGATAATAAGATACACCCACACTCTTTAGACAATTATTATCAAGGAAGCTATAATTAACATACCTATTTATGTTGTATTGAAGTTGATGTAAGACATTGGTGTATTTGATGCCCGAAATGTTTGGAATTTCCATATTGAGCAACCGATTTTGCAAAACAGACTTTACAATCTGACAACCTGAAAAACAATGTTACCAATCTTTTTCAAGTAATTTGAAATGTTAGGGTGGATTTTAATCTTCATGATGTGTTGTGATCGTCAAAAGTCTTCAGCAATTTTCCTGAGTCTTCCCTATCAGAATCACGTGGGGATCTAATTTCCCTAACAGGCACAAAGGATATTATTATATTGTAACATTCCAACCTTTGCTACTAGTCTCTGATTCAATGACCATTGTAGAAGGGCTTGGAAACATATCGGATTTTGCAGTCAGTGATGCAGAAACTTCAAACACCATTCACTCTGTTGCCCACAATCTGCGACATTTTTGAGCGAAGCTAAATTGGAAAGCTCTTCAACCAGCTAGATTGGAGAATTCTCACTGAAATGCAGGGCAGAGTTTTAAACTAAATTGGATATTTAAATTTGGGTCAGATAGAGGTGAATTAAAGTCTTCACTGAGATTCTTGACCTCAACTTCCCAATTTCCTGGCAATTCCAATGTCCCACTTCTAGGCCTAAGGATCCTTGTTTACTCAGGCCTCCACTCAACAACAGCAGTGACTTTTGTTGATTTCAACTGTTAGATTGATAGTATCTTCCAAGGCGTTTCATGATTGTATTATGAGCAAACCTTGGCACTGACCGTGTAAGCCAATATTGAAGGAGGTAACCAGACTGGTTAAGAAAAGCTTAGGGCCTTAGCACCTGAATGACCAATCACCGATTGTGAAGAAATTAAAATCAAGAATGTACAAGAGGTTGGAACTGATTTGTAAATAGTTATGAGGGTTGTAGAGATGGGCAAGATCTCACAGATATAGGGGAAGGCAAGACCACGGCAGAAATTGAAAGCAAGGATATGAATTTTAAAATTAAAATGTTGTTCAACTGGGAGCCATTGTAGATTAATGAGTCAGTAACGAAAGTTATCTCAGAGTACAACGGGACCGTGATCAGATGGGCAAATGGGCCAAGGAGTGGCAGGTGAAGTTTAATTTAGATAAAGGTGTTGCATTTTGGTGAGGAAAACCAGGGCAGGATCTATACAGTTAATAGTAGGGCCCTGAGGAGTTTGCCAAATAAAAAGACCTAGGGGTGCAGGTGCATAGTTCATTGAAATTCAAGTCACAGGCAGCCAGTGTGAAGAAGGCATTTGGCATGTTTGACTTCATTGATCAGAACACTGAGTCTAGGCTTTGGGACGTCATGTTGTGGCTGTACAGGACATTGGTTAGGCCACTTTTGGAATACCACATTCAATTTTGGTCTCCTCCTATAGGAAAAATGTTGTTAAACTTGAAGGAGATCAGAAAAGATTTACAAGAATGTTACTGGGATTGGAAGGTTTGAGCTATTGGGAGAGGTTGAACAGTTTGGATTTTTCTTCCCTGGAGTGGCGGAGGTTGAGGGGTGACCTTTTAGAACTTTATAAAATCATGAGGGGCATGGATAAGGATAAGATCCAAGGTCTTTTTCCCAGGTTATGGGAGTTAAAATCTAGAGGGCATACGTTTAAGGAGAGAGAGAAAGATTTAAAAGGGATTTGAGGAGTAATATTTTCATGCAGAGGGTGGTGCGTGTATGGAACAAGCTTCCAGTGGAGGTGGAGGTACAATTACAACATTTAAAAGGCATCTAGATGGGTACATAAATAGGAAGGATTCAGAAGGATATTGGCTAAATGGGACCAGTGCAGCAGGTCAGGCAGCATCCAGGGAACAGGAGAATCGACGTTTCGGGCATAAGCCCTTCTTCAGGCTTATGCCCGAAACGTCCATTCTCCTGTTCCCTGGATGCTGCCTGACCTGCTGCGCTTTTCCAGCAACACATTTCCAGCTCTGATCTCCAGCATCTGCAGACCTCACTTTCTCCTCCTAAATGGGACCAGACCAGTTTAAAATATCTGGTCGAGGTGGATGAGTTAGATCGAAGAGTCTGTTTCCGTGCAAGTCTATGACTCTATGAGTCCATTGTCAATTCCCATTGACACTGATAAATTTTGAGAACATATTGAGGGCAGCACGGTGGCACAGTGGTTAGCACTGCTGCCTCACAGCGCCAGAGAGCCGGGTTCAATTCCCGCCTCAGGCGACTGAGTGTGTGGAGTTTGCACGTTCTCCCCGTGTCTGCGTGGGTTTCCTCCGGGTGCTCCGGTTTCCTCCCACCATCCAAAGATGTGCAGGGTCAGGTGAATTGGCCATGCTAAATTGCCTGTAGTGTTAAGTAAGGGGTAAATGTAGGGGTATGGGTGGGTTTCGCTTCGGCGGGTCGGTGTGGACCTGTTGGGCCGAAGGGCCTGTTTCCACACTGTAATCTAATCTAATCTAATCTAAATTTGAATTTCCAGTGAATGACCTGAAGGAAATTTAAGACAAAATTTTAGTTCTGGCCAATCATCAGTCAGAATTGATAGCAAAGCACTTCATTACATGATATTAACATAAATTAAAGAGGCAATTTAAAACATAATTATTTTATGAAACCTCACATTAATAACAGAGTTAATAGGACTTTGTAAGAGTTGGAAATGTGTTGTATTAGTTCAAGAGTACAAAGGGAAGAATGAGAGCGGCTGGTTAACGGTGTGTTGAAATAGCTAAGTCTATAAGTAAAAAGACTGTTGAAGTTTTTAAGCATTTGAGCTGAGTAGAGTGAGAATATGGATTTTTGCCCATTATGGCAGTCAGTTTTAGTAACGGCATGGCAATGAGTTTGAAAAACTTGTTCCAAAATAATGGTCCCTTCTCCTCCCTTCAATTATCTCCCCACCCTTCAAATTTCATATGTCTTCCATACCCTCAAATACCATGATCCCCTTCCAGATCGCTGCATTTCAGTCAATGCCAAAACTCAAAAATATTTATAAATTCATGATATCATAATATAGGACAATATCAAAACATGGACATTTGAGAGGAATTAGAAACCTATGAAAAGCAAGTTGAAAAAGATAGTTCCCAAAGTCAAAGTTACAAAATATAACCTGTAGCCCCAGGTAGCATGCATCCTTTTAGGTAAAACAACATGCATTTCGCTGTTACAAGGTTAAAAATCACACAACACCAGGTTATAGTCCAATAGGTTTATTTGCAAATACTAGCTTTTGGAGCGCTGTTCTTTTATCAGCTACCTGATGAAGGAGATTCGCTCTGAAAGCTAGTACTTGCAAATAAACCTTTTGGACTATAACCTGGTATTGTGTAATTTGTAATGTTGCCCACCCAAGTCCAACACCAGCACCTCCACATCATGGCTTAGATGTTACAGGTAGGAATTGATGACCATGTTTGATTTCGGTGTTCATAACAATTGTTCTGAACTTTGTTGGTACATAAATTCAGGGAGGAATGAGGGAGACTAAATGGAAACACAGGCTGTGTTACATCTGCACCAGCTGCATGTGTGCCAAAGACTCTACATGTGCTTCAAGCAAATAACCATATCTGGAAAGTCTAAGGGGAGTAGTGCTCAGCCAAGTCCAGGCAGGCATCCTTCAGAGGTTTTCACTACAGTAGTCAAGGGAAGCCTCCAATATTTATCCAGGGGCTTGGGCATGGTCATTCAACTACTCAGGCCGGTCATGGACAAGGGGTCTGTATTTCTTCTGTCCAGGGAGTGGGCCCTGGTTAGCCGACGAATCAGAGCTGAAGAGCTTTATAGGTATCAGACAGGGGTCTGGTCACCCATTACTTGGGGCTAAGGCTGTCAATAGGGTGGGCCACAGTCAGTCCTGAGAGTCTTTCTATAAAAGTCAAGGAGTTATCCCGGGTTGCTGCTGTGCGTGGCAGATTGGAGAACATAATTGTGCAGATTAAGTCAGAATACTGGGATGTAGAGAGGATTACAATAGTGAAGAGGGGATGGCATCTCAATTTTGAAGGGAAGAAATAGTAGATCATGAAAGGGAAAGCAGTAATGCTGTAGGTGTTACTGGACTATGGAGACTGCATTGATCTGGTTGACAATCTCTGACCAGACTGGCAGGGTCTAGTGTTGTCACTGCCTTTGCTGGTCCTGGGGGACCAAACTCATTTGTCCTCTACATTATCACATCTCCCGGAACTGCAGGTCCCTGTCTGCAAAGCAGGGCACCCATTTCCTTTTGTCTACCATGGATAGGGCAAATATCGCCAACTGTGAAGGATGGCTCTAGATTGCCAGCATTCTGGTGAACAGTGGCCTTGAAAAGTTGGGATCAGCACCAAGGATCCCAGAATATCCATACTGGTATGGACTTCCTGCTGTAACAAATGGGAGAATCAGATGAGAGGGGTTCCACAGGGCATGGCACCTAGCTAATGAGGCAAGTCTGCAATGATTGCAAAAGAAAACTTGCTCAGATTCACTGACAGAAACCTTCCAAGAAAACTGAAGAAAATGGCATTTGGCTGATTCTGGCAAAATGCAGTCCATGCAGTGAGAGGAATAATATTGGCTTGATTTCCCTCCTGCCAAATGATGATGGTCAGCGCAGAGGCTCCACACATCACTCTAAACTCTGTCAATGTCCTAGTTCATCTATCCTCAAAGTAATCTCACCAAAGGAATGTCCAGGAATTAGATGCGGAGATGGTATAGGTGGAGATGTGGAGGGCGGCACGGTGGCACTGTGGTTAGCACTGCTGCCTCACAGCGCCAGAGACCTAGGTTCAATTCCTGACTTAGGCGACTGACTGTGTGGAGTTTGCACATTCTCCCCGTGTCTGCGTGGGTTTCCTTCGGGTACTCTGGTTTCCTCCCACAGTCCAAAGATGTGCAGGTCAGGTGAATTGGCCATGCTAAATTGCCGTAGTGTTTGGTGAAGGGGTAAATGTAGGGGTATGGGTGGGTTACAGGTCGGTGTGGACTTGTTGGGCCGGAGGGCCTGTTTCCACACTGTAAGTGATCTAATCTAATCATAATGGGGTTATTTAGGAGGTGGTTTTTCTGGGATTATTTAGGAGGCTATAATGACTTTGAAAAGGATCCCAAACAACGCTAATAGTCCAACAAATGAATTTTCTTTGATGCCTAGTACTCTGTTGTGGCAGGAGCTTAGCACTTATCAGCTTCGTGACAAGATTTCTATTTTACATGCTGATTTATTTGTATTTCTACTTCACTTTATGATATATGTCTGCAACGTAATAAATGTCTGCAATAAATACTATTTTGTAGTTCATCCTGAAACATATGAACAGCATAACATTTCTCCGCCCCCACCCCCTTTCCCCACTGAACAGATGAAGATTATAAAAAGGATAGGTAATCCTTAAAGTTGCTTCCTGCAAAAGCAGTGGATCATCTCTGGCATATGCCACACTCCTTTAAGTGAGTTGCTTAAAATTAAACTTTGGTTTATAGGTGGCATGATATTCCCTCTGCAAACTCCCTTGTTATCGTGAGAACAAGTGGAGGTTATTGCAGAAGAGAATTCTAGAAAGTGCAATGTAAATGTAGGAGGACAAATGTTTAGCTACCACATTGGAAAATCTTGTTTAACATTGCTGAGGGAATGGAGAGTCAGGTTTACCTGATTTCACATTGATTTCCATTTTTCAAAATTGTTATCTTCCACTTGAATACCAGAAATGGGGGTGATTGCAGAGCAACTGATTATCAAGCTTCACACAAAGCAGATATAAAATGTTTTAGAAAAACGTTATGATTTGGAGATGCCGGTGTTGAACCGGGGTGTACAAAGTTAAAAATCACACAACACCAGGTTATAGTCCAACAGGTTTAATTGGAAGCACTAGCTTTTGGAGCGCTGCTCCTTCATCAGGTGGTTGTGGAGGACACAATTGTAAGACACAGAATTTATAGCAAAATTTTACAGTGTGACGTAACTGAAATCTCTCTCACAGACTTAAGACACACACACACACTCTTATGTGCATCCTCTCACAGACTTAAGACACTTTACACACACACACACGTATACACTCTTTCTCACACTCACAACTCCCCACCCTAGCCACACACACACACAAACACAAAAACTCACATGCACACATACACTTATACATTTGTGGGGTGAATTTATACTTGCAGAGTTACATTGTACTTTGCTCAAAAACTGCATGAATCCATGTAAGACTCTGTTAACTCACTTTTTAGACAAGAATCAGTCTAAACATAATGGCACAGACAGGGAACACAGGGGGCTAACACCTTCAACATATTATCTGGCTGACACCAATTGTTACAGTTAACCTGAGAATGTAACTTTTAAAAAAAGTCTTGTGATTTACATATGAAAGACATGAAACTGTCATGGTCATTCTAACAGATGAGAGACTCTACAAACAATCAAGGTATTTTTCAATGTATAATTTCAGTTACATCACACTGTAAACTTTTGCTATAAATTCTGTGCCTTATAATTGTGTTCTCCACAACCACCTGATGAAGGAGTGGCACTCCGAAAGCTAGTGCTTCCAATTAAACCTGTTGGACTATAACCTGGTATTATGTGATTTTTAACTTAGAAAAACGGTGACATTCTATGCACTTCAACCTATATGCACATATGATCAATATAAATTATTAAATGTTATGTTGTGATTACGTACCATAATTAATTCCTCTGCTGGTAATTTTTCCTTTAAATCCAGGGTTAATGGCACTCACACTGACTGCGTGGAGAAAAAAAGTGCAGAATACAAGGTCTCGAGTCCACTTCATCATGAAACCTTGAGTTTAAAAGTTAAAATTCATATAACCAATCATCAATTAATTTCATTAAGGCTCACTTTATTGGGCATTGAATGACTACCATCATGTACCTCTTGGCAAAGAGCTGGCATGTGCACAATTACTATTCTTCGCAAGTATGCGTAGTAAGCAGGTCATCAATCAGCATGTAATGTTATCTAACACCAATGCTGCCAGCATCCTTTCAATATCCTTGCACTACTGAACACACATTCAGCATCACGGAGGGCTCGTTCAACAGTATTTAGAGTGATTATCAACAATTTACATGTTAGTTGAAGACTAAATTCTTCTGGCTGTTGTTTGATTTCACACATATGTGGTAGTTTGTCTTGTTCTTGTAAATTGCAAATGTCTGCAGGTAATTGTGTGGCAAAAACTGAAGGAATTTGTACTGATTCCAAGACTACTGCTAGGTTTACCTAGTCAAGGAGTTAACAAGAAAAGACACTTGTCTTGCATGAACAACAATATGATAGCAACCAAATAATCTGTTTTAGTAATATTGGTTGAGGGATAAATATGTCAAGTTTGGTTGAAAACTGTGTACCAAATGTTTGGGAAATAGAATCCCTACACCCAATGAAAACAGGCTCTTTGGCCCAACAAGGCCACACCAACCCTCTGAAGAATATCCCATCCAAACCCATTCCCCATTACTCTACATGTACCCCTGACTAATGCACCTAACCTATACATTCCTGAACACTATGGGCAATTTAGCATGGCCAATACACCCAACCTGCACATCTTTGGACTGTGGGAAGAAACACATTCAGACACGGGGAGAACTTGCAAACTAGACACAGTCACTTGATACTGGAATCGAACCCAGGTCCCTGGCGCTGTGAGGCAGCTGTGCTAACAATGCCACCCCCAATAACTGTGAGCAAATGACAAAATGCAACATTTATTTGGTGCATGTCAAACATATTTACTGGTTAAAAGACATTGCATGCGAGGAGAATCTCCATGCTTGAAGCTCCAGGTGACAATAGAAAAGAATGAACCTTTCCTGTCAAGAGTTATTAACTGGATTTATTGTCTTTGGCAAAATGTCTGTGATATTCTGCACTCTTTGAATGTTTGCAATCCAGGGAAAATTCTGTATAGTTTGCTATTGTGACAGAGAAAGCAACAGGATGCTTCTTGGAGATATTGTACACTATTACTTTCTTGACATGCCTATAGGTAGCAGTTTCAGTACATGTTCTTGGTTGCGATTTGGGAGAACTGTGACTTAAAAGAGTTGCTTTCATCATGTTCACAAGTTATCTGAAGGACTTTTAAGTTGTCTGAGGAACAACCTTCAGGAGGTGGCACAACCATATAGCGTTTGTGAAGAGAAGATGCTGGAGATAGTTTCCCACTGACATGCCCAGGAACGTTTGTACAGGACAGTAAATGAGGTTTGCTAGGAGGGGAATGATGTGTACATAATTCATGAGGTATATTGTGAATTCCTTTTTATATCTTCACATCCCTTCATCTATCAAATGTAAGAATGTTACTGGAAACTTTGGTGGAACTCCTGTGCTGCCACTTTCGTTGCGACAAATACAAGTTTTAATGGAACTGTCTCAATTGCTTCTCTTGAAACATCTGAGCTTAAAGGACAATCTGTTGTTTGGAAAAAAGATTTGTTCCTTTGCGAGAGATTTAGTAGATTGATTATTATTTGTGTGAAGGACTGCAGTACATAAATTTATTAAATTTCTGGGTAATTAAAGTAATATTTACATTTCAGAAAAATCTCACTTTAAATGTTTTGATGTATTTAGAGAGAAACTCTCCCAAATGTGGCACAAACTAATTCTGCAAGAACTTGAATGTTTTTAATTAGAATTGTTGAGCCTAGAGCTTGTCTGCACAGTGCTCATTACAGATTGGCTTGAGGCCAGCTTATTACTGGTCTACTTTTGAGCTGATTTTGGTATTTTTATCCTTGTGATTAAAATAATGGAGAACTATATTTTAAAATTAATTGCATAAGCCTATTTTCTAGTTTGCATCATATGTTTAACAGAGATATTTCTTCTCTTTTTAAAGCATTGAGTTCATAATATTCTCCTTGTAAATAGTATATATTGTACATTGGCTTATCTTGCAAATAAATAGGGTGCATAATGATGTAAATAAAGCTATTCTAGTCATGAAAATCTATCAAGTGTTAGCTTTCTGAATAGTTAATTATGTGTAGTAATATTGGTTTTTACATTCCTGTCTTAGAGCTTTATGCAAATATTCTCAAAGCTTTGTCAAGTGAATAGTAAAGACAAAAACCTCCCTCTATATGCATTCAAATTTGTGTATGAGAGCATGATAAATTAGATGTCGATGTTATTCATATCTACATCATTGTATGTCCCTTCTCTTGAGGTAGTGTTAATACTGCTTTGAGTTATCTTCAGCAAAATAACCTGATTCAATAATCTCCCAGTTCAGCAGGAAAAGGAACCACAAAACATGGTTACTCTGACTTTAATTGTTGATCTAACAATTGTTAAGTTTAAATGGTCAAGTAATAACCTGCAATTTACTGCTCATTACACTTAAGCCTGTGGGCATCTCTCTACACTTGGAGCAAAGGAGTACGGAATCGCTGTTCCTTCACTGTCACTGAGTCAAACTCCTGGATTTCCCTCCCTAGTTGCATTGTGGGTCAACCCACAGCAGGTAGATTGCAGCAGTTCAAGGAAGCAGCTCACCATCACCTTCTCAAGGACAACTAGGGGTGGGCAATAAATGCCAGACAGCCAGCAATGTCCACATTCCAAAAATTA